>NC_047665.1:0-12500 GCF_011762505.2 Arvicanthis niloticus | reverse complement strand
GGTTAGGGTTAGGGTTAGGGTTAGGGTTAGGGTTAGGGTTAGGGTTAGGGTTAGGGTTAGGGTTAGGGTTAGGGTTAGGGTTAGGGTTAGGGTTAGGGTTAGGGTTAGGGTTAGGGTTAGGGTTAGGGTTAGGGTTAGGGTTAGGGTTAGGGTTAGGGTTAGGGTTAGGGTTAGGGTTAGGGTTAGGGTTAGGGTTAGGGTTAGGGTTAGGGTTAGGGTTAGGGTTAGGGTTAGGGTTAGGGTTAGGGTTAGGGTTAGGGTTAGGGTTAGGGTTAGGGTTAGGGTTAGGGTTAGGGTTAGGGTTAGGGTTAGGGTTAGGGTTAGGGTTAGGGTTAGGGTTAGGGTTAGGGTTAGGGTTAGGGTTAGGGTTAGGGTTAGGGTTAGGGTTAGGGTTAGGGTTAGGGTTAGGGTTAGGGTTAGGGTTAGGGTTAGGGTTAGGGTTAGGGTTAGGGTTAGGGTTAGGGTTAGGGTTAGGGTTAGGGTTAGGGTTAGGGTTAGGGTTAGGGTTAGGGTTAGGGTTAGGGTTAGGGTTAGGGTTAGGGTTAGGGTTAGGGTTAGGGTTAGGGTTAGGGTTAGGGTTAGGGTTAGGGTTAGGGTTAGGGTTAGGGTTAGGGTTAGGGTTAGGGTTAGGGTTAGGGTTAGGGTTAGGGTTAGGGTTAGGGTTAGGGTTAGGGTTAGGGTTAGGGTTAGGGTTAGGGTTAGGGTTAGGGTTAGGGTTAGGGTTAGGGTTAGGGTTAGGGTTAGGGTTAGGGTTAGGGTTAGGGTTAGGGTTAGGGTTAGGGTTAGGGTTAGGGTTAGGGTTAGGGTTAGGGTTAGGGTTAGGGTTAGGGTTAGGGTTAGGGTTAGGGTTAGGGTTAGGGTTAGGGTTAGGGTTAGGGTTAGGGTTAGGGTTAGGGTTAGGGTTAGGGTTAGGGTTAGGGTTAGGGTTAGGGTTAGGGTTAGGGTTAGGGTTAGGGTTAGGGTTAGGGTTAGGGTTAGGGTTAGGGTTAGGGTTAGGGTTAGGGTTAGGGTTAGGGTTAGGGTTAGGGTTAGGGTTAGGGTTAGGGTTAGGGTTAGGGTTAGGGTTAGGGTTAGGGTTAGGGTTAGGGTTAGGGTTAGGGTTAGGGTTAGGGTTAGGGTTAGGGTTAGGGTTAGGGTTAGGGTTAGGGTTAGGGTTAGGGTTAGGGTTAGGGTTAGGGTTAGGGTTAGGGTTAGGGTTAGGGTTAGGGTTAGGGTTAGGGTTAGGGTTAGGGTTAGGGTTAGGGTTAGGGTTAGGGTTAGGGTTAGGGTTAGGGTTAGGGTTAGGGTTAGGGTTAGGGTTAGGGTTAGGGTTAGGGTTAGGGTTAGGGTTAGGGTTAGGGTTAGGGTTAGGGTTAGGGTTAGGGTTAGGGTTAGGGTTAGGGTTAGGGTTAGGGTTAGGGTTAGGGTTAGGGTTAGGGTTAGGGTTAGGGTTAGGGTTAGGGTTAGGGTTAGGGTTAGGGTTAGGGTTAGGGTTAGGGTTAGGGTTAGGGTTAGGGTTAGGGTTAGGGTTAGGGTTAGGGTTAGGGTTAGGGTTAGGGTTAGGGTTAGGGTTAGGGTTAGGGTTAGGGTTAGGGTTAGGGTTAGGGTTAGGGTTAGGGTTAGGGTTAGGGTTCGGGTTAGGGTTAGGGTTAGGGTTAGGGTTAGGGTTAGGGTTAGGGTTAGGGTTAGGGTTAGGGTTAGGGTTAGGGTTAGGGTTAGGGTTAGGGTTAGGGTTAGGGTTAGGGTTAGGGTTAGGGTTAGGGTTAGGGTTAGGGTTAGGGTTAGGGTTAGGGTTAGGGTTAGGGTTAGGGTTAGGGTTAGGGTTAGGGTTAGGGTTAGGGTTAGGGTTAGGGTTAGGGTTAGGGTTAGGGTTAGGGTTAGGGTTAGGGTTAGGGTTAGGGTTAGGGTTAGGGTTAGGGTTAGGGTTAGGGTTAGGGTTAGGGTTAGGGTTAGGGTTAGGGTTAGGGTTAGGGTTAGGGTTAGGGTTAGGGTTAGGGTTAGGGTTAGGGTTAGGGTTAGGGTTAGGGTTAGGGTTAGGGTTAGGGTTAGGGTTAGGGTTAGGGTTAGGGTTAGGGTTAGGGTTAGGGTTAGGGTTAGGGTTAGGGTTAGGGTTAGGGTTAGGGTTAGGGTTAGGGTTAGGGTTAGGGTTAGGGTTAGGGTTAGGGTTAGGGTTAGGGTTAGGGTTAGGGTTAGGGTTAGGGTTAGGGTTAGGGTTAGGGTTAGGGTTAGGGTTAGGGTTAGGGTTAGGGTTAGGGTTAGGGTTAGGGTTAGGGTTAGGGTTAGGGTTAGGGTTAGGGTTAGGGTTAGGGTTAGGGTTAGGGTTAGGGTTAGGGTTAGGGTTAGGGTTAGGGTTAGGGTTAGGTTAGGGTTAGGGTTAGGGTTAGGGTTAGGGTTAGGGTTAGGGTTAGGGTTAGGGTTAGGGTTAGGGTTAGGGTTAGGGTTAGGGTTAGGGTTAGGGTTAGGGTTAGGGTTAGGGTTAGGGTTAGGGTTAGGGTTAGGGTTAGGGTTAGGGTTAGGGTTAGGGTTAGGGTTAGGGTTAGGGTTAGGGTTAGGGTTAGGGTTAGGGTTAGGGTTAGGGTTAGGGTTAGGGTTAGGGTTAGGGTTAGGGTTAGGGTTAGGGTTAGGGTTAGGGTTAGGGTTAGGGTTAGGGTTAGGGTTAGGGTTAGGGTTAGGGTTAGGGTTAGGGTTAGGGTTAGGGTTAGGGTTAGGGTTAGGGTTAGGGTTAGGGTTAGGGTTAGGGTTAGGGTTAGGGTTAGGGTTAGGGTTAGGGTTAGGGTTAGGGTTAGGGTTAGGGTTAGGGTTAGGGTTAGGGTTAGGGTTAGGGTTAGGGTTAGGGTTAGGGTTAGGGTTAGGGTTAGGGTTAGGGTTAGGGTTAGGGTTAGGGTTAGGGTTAGGGTTAGGGTTAGGGTTAGGGTTAGGGTTAGGGTTAGGGTTAGGGTTAGGGTTAGGGTTAGGGTTAGGGTTAGGGTTAGGGTTAGGGTTAGGGTTAGGGTTAGGGTTAGGGTTAGGGTTAGGGTTAGGGTTAGGGTTAGGGTTAGGGTTAGGGTTAGGGTTAGGGTTAGGGTTAGGGTTAGGGTTAGGGTTAGGGTTAGGGTTAGGGTTAGGGTTAGGGTTAGGGTTAGGGTTAGGGTTAGGGTTAGGGTTAGGGTTAGGGTTAGGGTTAGGGTTAGGGTTAGGGTTAGGGTTAGGGTTAGGGTTAGGGTTAGGGTTAGGGTTAGGGTTAGGGTTAGGGTTAGGGTTAGGGTTAGGGTTAGGGTTAGGGTTAGGGTTAGGGTTAGGGTTAGGGTTAGGGTTAGGGTTAGGGTTAGGGTTAGGGTTAGGGTTAGGGTTAGGGTTAGGGTTAGGGTTAGGGTTAGGGTTAGGGTTAGGGTTAGGGTTAGGGTTAGGGTTAGGGTTAGGGTTAGGGTTAGGGTTAGGGTTAGGGTTAGGGTTAGGGTTAGGGTTAGGGTTAGGGTTAGGGTTAGGGTTAGGGTTAGGGTTAGGGTTAGGGTTAGGGTTAGGGTTAGGGTTAGGGTTAGGGTTAGGGTTAGGGTTAGGGTTAGGGTTAGGGTTAGGGTTAGGGTTAGGGTTAGGGTTAGGGTTAGGGTTAGGGTTAGGGTTAGGGTTAGGGTTAGGGTTAGGGTTAGGGTTAGGGTTAGGGTTAGGGTTAGGGTTAGGGTTAGGGTTAGGGTTAGGGTTAGGGTTAGGGTTAGGGTTAGGGTTAGGGTTAGGGTTAGGGTTAGGGTTAGGGTTAGGGTTAGGGTTAGGGTTAGGGTTAGGGTTAGGGTTAGGGTTAGGGTTAGGGTTAGGGTTAGGGTTAGGGTTAGGGTTAGGGTTAGGGTTAGGGTTAGGGTTAGGGTTAGGGTTAGGGTTAGGGTTAGGGTTAGGGTTAGGGTTAGGGTTAGGGTTAGGGTTAGGGTTAGGGTTAGGGTTAGGGTTAGGGTTAGGGTTAGGGTTAGGGTTAGGGTTAGGGTTAGGGTTAGGGTTAGGGTTAGGGTTAGGGTTAGGGTTAGGGTTAGGGTTAGGGTTAGGGTTAGGGTTAGGGTTAGGGTTAGGGTTAGGGTTAGGGTTAGGGTTAGGGTTAGGGTTAGGGTTAGGGTTAGGGTTAGGGTTAGGGTTAGGGTTAGGGTTAGGGTTAGGGTTAGGGTTAGGGTTAGGGTTAGGGTTAGGGTTAGGGTTAGGGTTAGGGTTAGGGTTAGGGTTAGGGTTAGGGTTAGGGTTAGGGTTAGGGTTAGGGTTAGGGTTAGGGTTAGGGTTAGGGTTAGGGTTAGGGTTAGGGTTAGGGTTAGGGTTAGGGTTAGGGTTAGGGTTAGGGTTAGGGTTAGGGTTAGGGTTAGGGTTAGGGTTAGGGTTAGGGTTAGGGTTAGGGTTAGGGTTAGGGTTAGGGTTAGGGTTAGGGTTAGGGTTAGGGTTAGGGTTAGGGTTAGGGTTAGGGTTAGGGTTAGGGTTAGGGTTAGGGTTAGGGTTAGGGTTAGGGTTAGGGTTAGGGTTAGGGTTAGGGTTAGGGTTAGGGTTAGGGTTAGGGTTAGGGTTAGGGTTAGGGTTAGGGTTAGGGTTAGGGTTAGGGTTAGGGTTAGGGTTAGGGTTAGGGTTAGGGTTAGGGTTAGGGTTAGGGTTAGGGTTAGGGTTAGGGTTAGGGTTAGGGTTAGGGTTAGGGTTAGGGTTAGGGTTAGGGTTAGGGTTAGGGTTAGGGTTAGGGTTAGGGTTAGGGTTAGGGTTAGGGTTAGGGTTAGGGTTAGGGTTAGGGTTAGGGTTAGGGTTAGGGTTAGGGTTAGGGTTAGGGTTAGGGTTAGGGTTAGGGTTAGGGTTAGGGTTAGGGTTAGGGTTAGGGTTAGGGTTAGGGTTAGGGTTAGGGTTAGGGTTAGGGTTAGGGTTAGGGTTAGGGTTAGGGTTAGGGTTAGGGTTAGGGTTAGGGTTAGGGTTAGGGTTAGGGTTAGGGTTAGGGTTAGGGTTAGGGTTAGGGTTAGGGTTAGGGTTAGGGTTAGGGTTAGGGTTAGGGTTAGGGTTAGGGTTAGGGTTAGGGTTAGGGTTAGGGTTAGGGTTAGGGTTAGGGTTAGGGTTAGGGTTAGGGTTAGGGTTAGGGTTAGGGTTAGGGTTAGGGTTAGGGTTAGGGTTAGGGTTAGGGTTAGGGTTAGGGTTAGGGTTAGGGTTAGGGTTAGGGTTAGGGTTAGGGTTAGGGTTAGGGTTAGGGTTAGGGTTAGGGTTAGGGTTAGGGTTAGGGTTAGGGTTAGGGTTAGGGTTAGGGTTAGGGTTAGGGTTAGGGTTAGGGTTAGGGTTAGGGTTAGGGTTAGGGTTAGGGTTAGGGTTAGGGTTAGGGTTAGGGTTAGGGTTAGGGTTAGGGTTAGGGTTAGGGTTAGGGTTAGGGTTAGGGTTAGGGTTAGGGTTAGGGTTAGGGTTAGGGTTAGGGTTAGGGTTAGGGTTAGGGTTAGGGTTAGGGTTAGGGTTAGGGTTAGGGTTAGGGTTAGGGTTAGGGTTAGGGTTAGGGTTAGGGTTAGGGTTAGGGTTAGGGTTAGGGTTAGGGTTAGGGTTAGGGTTAGGGTTAGGGTTAGGGTTAGGGTTAGGGTTAGGGTTAGGGTTAGGGTTAGGGTTAGGGTTAGGGTTAGGGTTAGGGTTAGGGTTAGGGTTAGGGTTAGGGTTAGGGTTAGGGTTAGGGTTAGGGTTAGGGTTAGGGTTAGGGTTAGGGTTAGGGTTAGGGTTAGGGTTAGGGTTAGGGTTAGGGTTAGGGTTAGGGTTAGGGTTAGGGTTAGGGTTAGGGTTAGGGTTAGGGTTAGGGTTAGGGTTAGGGTTAGGGTTAGGGTTAGGGTTAGGGTTAGGGTTAGGGTTAGGGTTAGGGTTAGGGTTAGGGTTAGGGTTAGGGTTAGGGTTAGGGTTAGGGTTAGGGTTAGGGTTAGGGTTAGGGTTAGGGTTAGGGTTAGGGTTAGGGTTAGGGTTAGGGTTAGGGTTAGGGTTAGGGTTAGGGTTAGGGTTAGGGTTAGGGTTAGGGTTAGGGTTAGGGTTAGGGTTAGGGTTAGGGTTAGGGTTAGGGTTAGGGTTAGGGTTAGGAGGGTTAGGGTTAGGGTTAGGGTTAGGGTTAGGGTTAGGGTTAGGGTTAGGGTTAGGGTTAGGGTTAGGGTTAGGGTTAGGGTTAGGGTTAGGGTTAGGGTTAGGGTTAGGGTTAGGGTTAGGGTTAGGGTTAGGGTTAGGGTTAGGGTTAGGGTTAGGGTTAGGGTTAGGGTTAGGGTTAGGGTTAGGGTTAGGGTTAGGGTTAGGGTTAGGGTTAGGGTTAGGGTTAGGGTTAGGGTTAGGGTTAGGGTTAGGGTTAGGGTTAGGGTTAGGGTTAGGGTTAGGGTTAGGGTTAGGGTTAGGGTTAGGGTTAGGGTTAGGGTTAGGGTTAGGGTTAGGGTTAGGGTTAGGGTTAGGGTTAGGGTTAGGGTTAGGGTTAGGGTTAGGGTTAGGGTTAGGGTTAGGGTTAGGGTTAGGGTTAGGGTTAGGGTTAGGGTTAGGGTTAGGGTTAGGGTTAGGGTTAGGGTTAGGGTTAGGGTTAGGGTTAGGGTTAGGGTTAGGGTTAGGGTTAGGGTTAGGGTTAGGGTTAGGGTTAGGGTTAGGGTTAGGGTTAGGGTTAGGGTTAGGGTTAGGGTTAGGGTTAGGGTTAGGGTTAGGGTTAGGGTTAGGGTTAGGGTTAGGGTTAGGGTTAGGGTTAGGGTTAGGGTTAGGGTTAGGGTTAGGGTTAGGGTTAGGGTTAGGGTTAGGGTTAGGGTTAGGGTTAGGGTTAGGGTTAGGGTTAGGGTTAGGGTTAGGGTTAGGGTTAGGGTTAGGGTTAGGGTTAGGGTTAGGGTTAGGGTTAGGGTTAGGGTTAGGGTTAGGGTTAGGGTTAGGGTTAGGGTTAGGGTTAGGGTTAGGGTTAGGGTTAGGGTTAGGGTTAGGGTTAGGGTTAGGGTTAGGGTTAGGGTTAGGGTTAGGGTTAGGGTTAGGGTTAGGGTTAGGGTTAGGGTTAGGGTTAGGGTTAGGGTTAGGGTTAGGGTTAGGGTTAGGGTTAGGGTTAGGGTTAGGGTTAGGGTTAGGGTTAGGGTTAGGGTTAGGGTTAGGGTTAGGGTTAGGGTTAGGGTTAGGGTTAGGGTTAGGGTTAGGGTTAGGGTTAGGGTTAGGGTTAGGGTTAGGGTTAGGGTTAGGGTTAGGGTTAGGGTTAGGGTTAGGGTTAGGGTTAGGGTTAGGGTTAGGGTTAGGGTTAGGGTTAGGGTTAGGGTTAGGGTTAGGGTTAGGGTTAGGGTTAGGGTTAGGGTTAGGGTTAGGGTTAGGGTTAGGGTTAGGGTTAGGGTTAGGGTTAGGGTTAGGGTTAGGGTTAGGGTTAGGGTTAGGGTTAGGGTTAGGGTTAGGGTTAGGGTTAGGGTTAGGGTTAGGGTTAGGGTTAGGGTTAGGGTTAGGGTTAGGGTTAGGGTTAGGGTTAGGGTTAGGGTTAGGGTTAGGGTTAGGGTTAGGGTTAGGGTTAGGGTTAGGGTTAGGGTTAGGGTTAGGGTTAGGGTTAGGGTTAGGGTTAGGGTTAGGGTTAGGGTTAGGGTTAGGGTTAGGGTTAGGGTTAGGGTTAGGGTTAGGGTTAGGGTTAGGGTTAGGGTTAGGGTTAGGGTTAGGGTTAGGGTTAGGGTTAGGGTTAGGGTTAGGGTTAGGGTTAGGGTTAGGGTTAGGGTTAGGGTTAGGGTTAGGGTTAGGGTTAGGGTTAGGGTTAGGGTTAGGGTTAGGGTTAGGGTTAGGGTTAGGGTTAGGGTTAGGGTTAGGGTTAGGGTTAGGGTTAGGGTTAGGGTTAGGGTTAGGGTTAGGGTTAGGGTTAGGGTTAGGGTTAGGGTTAGGGTTAGGGTTAGGGTTAGGGTTAGGGTTAGGGTTAGGGTTAGGGTTAGGGTTAGGGTTAGGGTTAGGGTTAGGGTTAGGGTTAGGGTTAGGGTTAGGGTTAGGGTTAGGGTTAGGGTTAGGGTTAGGGTTAGGGTTAGGGTTAGGGTTAGGGTTAGGGTTAGGGTTAGGGTTAGGGTTAGGGTTAGGGTTAGGGTTAGGGTTAGGGTTAGGGTTAGGGTTAGGGTTAGGGTTAGGGTTAGGGTTAGGGTTAGGGTTAGGGTTAGGGTTAGGGTTAGGGTTAGGGTTAGGGTTAGGGTTAGGGTTAGGGTTAGGGTTAGGGTTAGGGTTAGGGTTAGGGTTAGGGTTAGGGTTAGGGTTAGGGTTAGGGTTAGGGTTAGGGTTAGGGTTAGGGTTAGGGTTAGGGTTAGGGTTAGGGTTAGGGTTAGGGTTAGGGTTAGGGTTAGGGTTAGGGTTAGGGTTAGGGTTAGGGTTAGGGTTAGGGTTAGGGTTAGGGTTAGGGTTAGGGTTAGGGTTAGGGTTAGGGTTAGGGTTAGGGTTAGGGTTAGGGTTAGGGTTAGGGTTAGGGTTAGGGTTAGGGTTAGGGTTAGGGTTAGGGTTAGGGTTAGGGTTAGGGTTAGGGTTAGGGTTAGGGTTAGGGTTAGGGTTAGGGTTAGGGTTAGGGTTAGGGTTAGGGTTAGGGTTAGGGTTAGGGTTAGGGTTAGGGTTAGGGTTAGGGTTAGGGTTAGGGTTAGGGTTAGGGTTAGGGTTAGGGTTAGGGTTAGGGTTAGGGTTAGGGTTAGGGTTAGGGTTAGGGTTAGGGTTAGGGTTAGGGTTAGGGTTAGGGTTAGGGTTAGGGTTAGGGTTAGGGTTAGGGTTAGGGTTAGGGTTAGGGTTAGGGTTAGGGTTAGGGTTAGGGTTAGGGTTAGGGTTAGGGTTAGGGTTAGGGTTAGGGTTAGGGTTAGGGTTAGGGTTAGGGTTAGGGTTAGGGTTAGGGTTAGGGTTAGGGTTAGGGTTAGGGTTAGGGTTAGGGTTAGGGTTAGGGTTAGGGTTAGGGTTAGGGTTAGGGTTAGGGTTAGGGTTAGGGTTAGGGTTAGGGTTAGGGTTAGGGTTAGGGTTAGGGTTAGGGTTAGGGTTAGGGTTAGGGTTAGGGTTAGGGTTAGGGTTAGGGTTAGGGTTAGGGTTAGGGTTAGGGTTAGGGTTAGGGTTAGGGTTAGGGTTAGGGTTAGGGTTAGGGTTAGGGTTAGGGTTAGGGTTAGGGTTAGGGTTAGGGTTAGGGTTAGGGTTAGGGTTAGGGTTAGGGTTAGGGTTAGGGTTAGGGTTAGGGTTAGGGTTAGGGTTAGGGTTAGGGTTAGGGTTAGGGTTAGGGTTAGGGTTAGGGTTAGGGTTAGGGTTAGGGTTAGGGTTAGGGTTAGGGTTAGGGTTAGGGTTAGGGTTAGGGTTAGGGTTAGGGTTAGGGTTAGGGTTAGGGTTAGGGTTAGGGTTAGGGTTAGGGTTAGGGTTAGGGTTAGGGTTAGGGTTAGGGTTAGGGTTAGGGTTAGGGTTAGGGTTAGGGTTAGGGTTAGGGTTAGGGTTAGGGTTAGGGTTAGGGTTAGGGTTAGGGTTAGGGTTAGGGTTAGGGTTAGGGTTAGGGTTAGGGTTAGGGTTAGGGTTAGGGTTAGGGTTAGGGTTAGGGTTAGGGTTAGGGTTAGGGTTAGGGTTAGGGTTAGGGTTAGGGTTAGGGTTAGGGTTAGGGTTAGGGTTAGGGTTAGGGTTAGGGTTAGGGTTAGGGTTAGGGTTAGGGTTAGGGTTAGGGTTAGGGTTAGGGTTAGGGTTAGGGTTAGGGTTAGGGTTAGGGTTAGGGTTAGGGTTAGGGTTAGGGTTAGGGTTAGGGTTAGGGTTAGGGTTAGGGTTAGGGTTAGGGTTAGGGTTAGGGTTAGGGTTAGGGTTAGGGTTAGGGTTAGGGTTAGGGTTAGGGTTAGGGTTAGGGTTAGGGTTAGGGTTAGGGTTAGGGTTAGGGTTAGGGTTAGGGTTAGGGTTAGGGTTAGGGTTAGGGTTAGGGTTAGGGTTAGGGTTAGGGTTAGGGTTAGGGTTAGGGTTAGGGTTAGGGTTAGGGTTAGGGTTAGGTTAGGGTTAGGGTTAGGGTTAGGGTTAGGGTTAGGGTTAGGGTTAGGGTTAGGGTTAGGGTTAGGGTTAGGGTTAGGGTTAGGGTTAGGGTTAGGGTTAGGGTTAGGGTTAGGGTTAGGGTTAGGGTTAGGGTTAGGGTTAGGGTTAGGGTTAGGGTTAGGGTTAGGGTTAGGGTTAGGGTTAGGGTTAGGGTTAGGGTTAGGGTTAGGGTTAGGGTTAGGGTTAGGGTTAGGGTTAGGGTTAGGGTTAGGGTTAGGGTTAGGGTTAGGGTTAGGGTTAGGGTTAGGGTTAGGGTTAGGGTTAGGGTTAGGGTTAGGGTTAGGGTTAGGGTTAGGGTTAGGGTTAGGGTTAGGGTTAGGGTTAGGGTTAGGGTTAGGGTTAGGGTTAGGGTTAGGGTTAGGGTTAGGGTTAGGGTTAGGGTTAGGGTTAGGGTTAGGGTTAGGGTTAGGGTTAGGGTTAGGGTTAGGGTTAGGGTTAGGGTTAGGGTTAGGGTTAGGGTTAGGGTTAGGGTTAGGGTTAGGGTTAGGGTTAGGGTTAGGGTTAGGGTTAGGGTTAGGGTTAGGGTTAGGGTTAGGGTTAGGGTTAGGGTTAGGGTTAGGGTTAGGGTTAGGGTTAGGGTTAGGGTTAGGGTTAGGGTTAGGGTTAGGGTTAGGGTTAGGGTTAGGGTTAGGGTTAGGGTTAGGGTAGGGTTAGGGTTAGGGTTAGGGTTAGGGTTAGGGTTAGGGTTAGGGTTAGGGTTAGGGTTAGGGTTAGGGTTAGGGTTAGGGTTAGGGTTAGGGTTAGGGTTAGGGTTAGGGTTAGGGTTAGGGTTAGGGTTAGGGTTAGGGTTAGGGTTAGGGTTAGGGTTAGGGTTAGGGTTAGGGTTAGGGTTAGGGTTAGGGTTAGGGTTAGGGTTAGGGTTAGGGTTAGGGTTAGGGTTAGGGTTAGGGTTAGGGTTAGGGTTAGGGTTAGGGTTAGGGTTAGGGTTAGGGTTAGGGTTAGGGTTAGGGTTAGGGTTAGGGTTAGGGTTAGGGTTAGGGTTAGGGTTAGGGTTAGGGTTAGGGTTAGGGTTAGGGTTAGGGTTAGGGTTAGGGTTAGGGTTAGGGTTAGGGTTAGGGTTAGGGTTAGGGTTAGGGTTAGGGTTAGGGTTAGGGTTAGGGTTAGGGTTAGGGTTAGGGTTAGGGTTAGGGTTAGGGTTAGGGTTAGGGTTAGGGTTAGGGTTAGGGTTAGGGTTAGGGTTAGGGTTAGGGTTAGGGTTAGGGTTAGGGTTAGGGTTAGGGTTAGGGTTAGGGTTAGGGTTAGGGTTAGGGTTAGGGTTAGGGTTAGGTTAGGGTTAGGGTTAGGGTTAGGGTTAGGTTAGGGTTAGGGTTAGGGTTAGGGTTAGGGTTAGGGTTAGGGTTAGGGTTAGGGTTAGGGTTAGGGTTAGGGTTAGGGTTAGGGTTAGGGTTAGGGTTAGGGTTAGGGTTAGGGTTAGGGTTAGGGTTAGGGTTAGGGTTAGGGTTAGGGTTAGGGTTAGGGTTAGGGTTAGGGTTAGGGTTAGGGTTAGGGTTAGGGTTAGGGTTAGGGTTAGGGTTAGGGTTAGGGTTAGGGTTAGGGTTAGGGTTAGGGTTAGGGTTAGGGTTAGGGTTAGGGTTAGGGTTAGGGTTAGGGTTAGGGTTAGGGTTAGGGTTAGGGTTAGGGTTAGGGTTAGGGTTAGGGTTAGGGTTAGGGTTAGGGTTAGGGTTAGGGTTAGGGTTAGGGTTTAGGGTTAGGGTTAGGGTTAGGGTTAGGGTTAGGGTTAGGGTTAGGGTTAGGGTTAGGGTTAGGGTTAGGGTTAGGGTTAGGGTTAGGGTTAGGGTTAGGGTTAGGGTTAGGGTTAGGGTTAGGGTTAGGGTTAGGGTTAGGGTTAGGGTTAGGGTTAGGGTTAGGGTTAGGGTTAGGGTTAGGGTTAGGTTAGGGTTAGGGTTAGGGTTAGGGTTAGGGTTAGGGTTAGGGTTAGGGTTAGGGTTAGGGTTAGGGTTAGGGTTAGGGTTAGGGTTAGGGTTAGGGTTAGGGTTAGGGTTAGGGTTAGGGTTAGGGTTAGGGTTAGGGTTAGGGTTAGGGTTAGGGTTAGGGTTAGGGTAGGGTTAGGGTTAGGGTTAGGGTTAGGGTTAGGGTTAGGGTTAGGGTTAGGGTTAGGGTTAGGTTAGGGTTAGGGTTAGGGTTAGGGTTAGGGTTAGGGTTAGGGTTAGGGTTAGGGTTAGGGTTAGGGTTAGGGTTAGGGTTAGGGTTAGGGTTAGGGTTAGGGTTAGGGTTAGGGTTAGGGTTAGGGTTAGGGTTAGGGTTAGGGTTAGGGTTAGGGTTAGGGTTAGGGTTAGGGTTAGGGTTAGGGTTAGGGTTAGGGTTAGGGTTAGGGTTAGGGTTAGGGTTAGGGTTAGGGTTAGGGTTAGGGTTAGGGTTAGGGTTAGGGTTAGGGTTAGGGTTAGGGTTAGGGTTAGGGTTAGGGTTAGGGTTAGGGTTAGGGTTAGGGTTAGGGTTAGGGTTAGGGTTAGGGTTAGGGTTAGGGTTAGGGTTAGGGTTAGGGTTAGGGTTAGGGTTAGGGTTAGGGTTAGGGTTAGGGTTAGGGTTAGGGTTAGGGTTAGGGTTAGGGTTAGGGTTAGGGTTAGGGTTAGGGTTTTAGGGTTAGGGTTAGGGTTAGGGTT
>NC_047664.1:91415923-91418423 GCF_011762505.2 Arvicanthis niloticus | reverse complement strand
AACCCTAACCCTAACCCTAACCCTAACCCTAACCCTAACCCTAACCCTAACCCTAACCCTAACCCTAACCCTAACCCTAACCCTAACCCTAACCCTAACCCTAACCCTAACCCTAACCCTAACCCTAACCCTAACCCTAACCCTAACCCTAACCCTAACCCTAACCCTAACCCTAACCCTAACCCTAACCCTAACCCTAACCCTAACCCTAACCCTAACCCTAACCCTAACCCTAACCCTAACCCTAACCCTAACCCTAACCCTAACCCTAACCCTAACCCTAACCCTAACCCTAACCCTAACCCTAACCCTAACCCTAACCCTAACCCTAACCCTAACCCTAACCTAACCCTAACCCTAACCCTAACCCTAACCCTAACCCTAACCCTAACCCTAACCCTAACCCTAACCCTAACCCTAACCCTAACCCTAACCCTAACCCTAACCCTAACCCTAACCCTAACCCTAACCCTAACCCTAACCCTAACCCTAACCCTAACCCTAACCCTAACCCTAACCCTAACCCTAACCCTAACCCTAACCCTAACCCTAACCCTAACCCTAACCCTAACCCTAACCCTAACCCTAACCCTAACCCTAACCCTAACCCTAACCCTAACCCTAACCCTAACCCTAACCCTAACCCTAACCCTAACCCTAACCCTAACCCTAACCCTAACCCTAACCCTAACCCTAACCCTAACCCTAACCCTAACCCTAACCCTAACCCTAACCCTAACCCTAACCCTAACCCTAACCCTAACCCTAACCCTAACCCTAACCCTAACCCTAACCCTAACCCTAACCCTAACCCTAACCCTAACCCTAACCCTAACCCTAACCCTAACCCTAACCCTAACCCTAACCCTAACCCTAACCCTAACCCTAACCCTAACCCTAACCCTAACCCTAACCCTAACCCTAACCCTACCCTAACCCTAACCCTAACCCTAACCCTAACCCTAACCCTAACCCTAACCCTAACCCTAACCCTAACCCTAACCCTAACCCTAACCCTAACCCTAACCCTAACCCTAACCCTAACCCTAACCCTAACCCTAACCCTAACCCTAACCCTAACCCTAACCCTAACCCTAACCCTAACCCTAACCCTAACCCTAACCCTAACCCTAACCCTAACCCTAACCCTAACCCTAACCCTAACCCTAACCCTAACCCTAACCCTAACCCTAACCCTAACCCTAACCCTAACCCTAACCCTAACCCTAACCCTAACCCTAACCCTAACCCTAACCCTAACCCTAACCCTAACCCTAACCCTAACCCTAACCCTAACCCTAACCCTAACCCTAACCCTAACCCTAACCCTAACCCTAACCCTAACCCTAACCCTAACCCTAACCCTAACCCTAACCCTAACCCTAACCCTAACCCTAACCCTAACCCTAACCCTAACCCTAACCCTAACCCTAACCCTAACCCTAACCCTAACCCTAACCCTAACCCTAACCCTAACCCTAACCCTAACCCTAACCCTAACCCTAACCCTAACCCTAACCCTAACCCTAACCCTAACCCTAACCCTAACCCTAACCCTAACCCTAACCCTAACCCTAACCCTAACCCTAACCCTAACCCTAACCCTAACCCTAACCCTAACCCTAACCCTAACCCTAACCCTAACCCTAACCCTAACCCTAACCCTAACCCTAACCCTAACCCTAACCCTAACCCTAACCCTAACCCTAACCCTAACCCTAACCCTAACCCTAACCCTAACCCTAACCCTAACCCTAACCCTAACCCTAACCCTAACCCTAACCCTAACCCTAACCCTAACCCTAACCCTAACCCTAACCCTAACCCTAACCCTAACCCTAACCCTAACCCTAACCCTAACCCTAACCCTAACCCTAACCCTAACCCTAACCCTAACCCTAACCCTAACCCTAACCCTAACCCTAACCCTAACCCTAACCCTAACCCTAACCCTAACCCTAACCCTAACCCTAACCCTAACCCTAACCCTAACCCTAACCCTAACCCTAACCCTAACCCTAACCCTAACCCTAACCCTAACCCTAACCCTAACCCTAACCCTAACCCTAACCCTAACCCTAACCCTAACCCTAACCCTAACCCTAACCCTAACCCTAACCCTAACCCTAACCCTAACCCTAACCCTAACCCTAACCCTAACCCTAACCCTAACCCTAACCCTAACCCTAACCCTAACCCTAACCCTAACCCTAACCCTAACCCTAACCCTAACCCTAACCCTAACCCTAACCCTAACCCTAACCCTAACCCTAACCCTAACCCTAACCCTAACCCTAACCCTACCCTAACCCTAACCCTAACCCTAACCCTAACCCTAACCCTAACCCTAACCCTAACCCTAACCCTAACCCTAACCCTAACCCTAACCCTAACCCTAACCCTAACCCTAACCCTAACCCTAACCCTAACCCTAACCCTAACCCTAACCCTAACCCTAACCCTAACCCTAACCCTAACCCTAACCCTAACCCTAACCCTA
>NC_047664.1:91318423-91405923 GCF_011762505.2 Arvicanthis niloticus | reverse complement strand
CCTAACCCTAACCCTAACCCTAACCCTAACCCTAACCCTAACCCTAACCCTAACCCTAACCCTAACCCTAACCCTAACCCTAACCCTAACCCTAACCCTAACCCTAACCCTAACCCTAACCCTAACCCTAACCCTAACCCTAACCCTAACCCTAACCCTAACCCTAACCCTAACCCTAACCCTAACCCTAACCCTAACCCTAACCCTAACCCTAACCCTAACCCTAACCCTAACCCTAACCCTAACCCTAACCCTAACCCTAACCCTAACCCTAACCCCGACCCCGACCCCGACCCTAACCCCTAACCCTAACCCTAACCCTAACCCTAACCCTAACCCTGAACCCTAACCCTAACCCGAACCCCGAACCCTAACCCTAACCCTCACCCCTAACCCTAACCCTAACCCCTAACCCTAACCCTAACCCTAACCCTAAACCTAAACCTAACCCTAAACCTAAACCTAACCCTAAACCTAACCCTAAACCTACCCTGACCCTGACCCCTGACCCTGACCCTGACCCTTGACCCCTGACCCCTGACCCTGACCCTGACCCTGACCCTGACCCCTAACCCTGACCCTGACCCTGACCCCTACCCTGACCCTGACCCTGACCCTAACCCCTAACCCTGACCCTGACCCTGACCCTAACCCTAAGAACTGTAACACAAAAATTAAAAAGTCATGTAAACTTCATACCTCACTAATGAAAATAGATTAAGATAGAAATAAAGGAAGAAATTAGAAATTTTCTATAATGAAATGCAAATGAATTTGCATCATCCACAATTCTATGGAATACAAAGTTAAACTGGTTTTAATATGAAAGTTCATAGCACAAAATCCGTACATGAAAATATGTAGGGATTAAGTTCTTGCTTTAAATTCTAAAATGGAAAGAAGGGAGTGAACAATGAAGATAAGAAATAGACATCAAGATATTATCAAATCGGGAGCTGAAGTATGTAAAATAGTAAGACAAGAACACAAAGAATTAATGAAACATGGTGTTGGTCCTTTGCGCCTTTTATTAGACAAAATTGAATCATGTATTAAAAGATGGAGAATATTAAATGTAATTAAATCTAAAATGAAAATGGTGGCAAAATAACAGACAATAAAGAAATCAGGAGAATGGTAAAGACATGGTTTTAAAACACCTGTAATCCTCCAAATTGTATAATCTAAAAGAAAAGGCTAATCTCAATAGGTTCCACTTACCAAAGTTAAATCAAACTAAGGTAAATAACTTAAACAGACCTAAACACCTAGAAAAAAAGAAGTCATTACAAGTCTGTCAACAAATATAGGCAAGAGACATGAGTTTTAGGGTCGATTCCTACCAGACTTCCAAAGAGGAGTTCATGAGAACACTTCTCAAAGTATTAAACAATATAGAAAAAGAAGAAACCTTAGCTGATTTTATTTTGTGAACCCATGGTTATTCAAATAATCAATGTAAAGACCCAGCTACCAAAAATAAAATAAAATAAAATAAAAAATAAAAAGAATTACAGACCAATTTCCCTTAAAACTACAGATGCAAAAATACTTAATAAAATAAAATAAATAGAATAAAATAGAAAACACACCAAAAGATCATCCTCCATGATCAATGAGGCAGGCTTCATTAAAGAGATCCAGGAATGGTTTATCATAATGTGCTTAACATGTAAGAAAATAAAACAACTGGTCATCTCATTAGATGACGAATAATTCTCTGACAATATTTAATCCCACTTTATGATAAAGTTCTTGGAGTGATTAAGGAAACAAGGGACAAACCTAAACATAATAATTTCCCTTTACTGCAAACCTATAGCCAACATTAAATTAAATGGAGAGACCTTCATATTAATCTCACTATTTCACAAACAAGATGTGGTCTATTCTCTCCACATCTATTTAAAATACTATCTAAAAGTTTAGCAAGAGCAATAAAACTGAAGAAGATAAAGGTAATATAGACTAGAAAGGAGGACATAAAATTATCTTTATTTGCAGATGATACAATAGTATGCATAAGTGGACCAAAACCACCCAAATGCAATTCCTAGAGCTGATAAGCACTTTCATCAAAGTTGTTGGATACATGATTACCTAAAAAATACAAAGAAAAATCAGTGGCCTTCATATGTACAAATGAGTTTGCAAGTGCAAACAAAATAGAAAGACATCATAAAGTTTGAAATGATTGTTGACGCTTGTCACATTTTTTCCTACATAATAAATAACCTCAAGTAACTCAATGTGTGTTGGGTAGGATCATACAAATTATTTGTTGTCAAAGATTACTTTTGGTATTCTTGAGGGTCCTCAAAGACTACTGTAATATGCAAAGGCTTTGATAGATTGATTACTTACTAATGAGTTTAGTCTTCTAAAAAGATACCAGAAAGTACAAGACTTTAACACATTGACTACGTCTATGGGGTTTCTCTGAATTATGGCGTTATCTCATGGTTTCTAAGACTACTGCCACATGCAAAGGATTTACCACATTGCTTGTTCATAGCGTTTCTCTCCAGGATGTATTCTTCAATGTTCATTGATAACTGTGTTGTGAAAAGGTTTTATCTCGTTGATTACATTTGTAAGATATGTCTTCAATATGTGTTCTGCTATGTATTCAAAGATGAGTGTAATATCTAAATGTTGGGAAGAAGCAAAAGAAACTTGCCCTAAGGACTGCCTTTTTATTACCAACCTCCATTTAATCATAAACTGAAACTAAGTTTAAGTCCCAGGTCATAGGGGACCTGTTTACTTAACAATATCTGGTGAGCTTTCATCATTTATGTTTTGTTACCTAAAACATAACAACTGTTCCTAACCATGATTTCTGTTATTCATGTTTTATTTCTCAAAATATAATGCATGTTTCTAATCACAAAAGAACAAGTGGCTATGATAATGTAGACCATACAACCTACATTCTGTATCATTTGACAGAGTAACAACAGAAAAAAAAACTTTGGGAGAAAAATGTAACTGTAACTCGGCACAGGACTTTGTGGTTTTGACTTTTGGACGCTATATAACTTTCTGGCTCAGGGTGGGGCTGAGCCTAGGGTATTGCAGCTGAGCTTCTGAGTGTGATTTTGTGGCCCTCATATATTTGTAGTGACTTGATTACAATAAATTCTTATCATTTGTCTTGTCCTGTGTTTGAGTTGTGTTGGATCTCAGTGGACCCCATAACATAAAAGGCTTTAGCACAGTATGTAAGCCCTGTCCAGTATGAATAGTTTCATAATGATGAAAACTTTAGAAGTGTGCAAAGGCTTCATTATACTAAACATGTACATTAGGACTCTGTGGGTGTATCCTGAGTCACAGAGGGTGTGTTTAAGACTCGGGGGCATGTCCTGAGACACAAGGGGCATGTCCAGAGTCACAGGGGGCATGTTTAAGACTCAGGGAGCATGTCCAGCATCACCGGGGGTGTCCTGAGTCACAGGGGGCATGCTTAGACTCTAGCACATATTCTTTCATGATAATGAAGGACTAGAGAATTGTGCAAAGGTTTGACCTTATTAAATACACTCACAGGGTGTCTGTCTTAGCGTTTCCAATGATATGAAGATAAATAACCAACAAGGCAACTCCTAAAAAAGCAACAGTTTAATTGGGACTGGCTTACAGTTTCAGAGACTTAGTCCTTTTTCATCATAGCAGGAAGCATGGCAGGCATGCAAGAAAACATGATGCTGGCGAAGAAGCTGACAGTTCTGCATCTTGATCCAAAGGCAACCAGGAAGAGACTATCTTCCAGGGAGCTAATAGGAGGGTCCATTCAGCACTGGGTGGAACTTTAAAGGCCACCCCTACAGTGATGCACTTCCTCCAACAAGGCCACATCTCATAATAGTGCCACTCCCTGAGCCAAGCATATTTATACTACCACATTTCACTGCCTGCCTCCTTTATGTTTGTTCAAACACATGAGTGTATGGGGACCACATTTTAAAATGGCATAATTCAAAATACATGAGGTTCAAATTTAAAAAACTCCCCATCATCTATACCAGTCTCAAAATGTTAAGAGTCCCAAGTTCAAAGTCTCTTTTGAGATTCATCCAATCATGTAACTGTAATCCCCTATACTTTCAAACAAATAGCACATAATATCCATCCAAATTCATAGGATAAACTTCACCATTCCTTATCACCATTGTGAGGAAATACTGGGCCAAACGAAGACCAAAACCCAGCAAGGCAATCTCCAAACTCTGCATCTCCATGTCTGATGTCAAAGTGTTCTTCAGATCTCCAACTCCTTCCTGCCCTGCTTACTGCAGCACAATTCTTTCTCTTTGGCTGGCTTTATTTCCCGAAAGTAGTTTTCCTGAGAAGGTATCCCATAGCTCTGGATCCTAAAACTCTTGGGGTCTCCAAAGTAACTTCAAAATTACAGCTTTGTTCTGCGCCCCTTTTCGAGTCCCCTTCGCCCGCAAAAGAGACACGTGAGGCAGTGTTCGGGTGGTTACTACAATGAGGCTTTATTCTTGTATCAGTAGAAGCGGAAAGACGGAAAGCCCGGAAAAGGCACTGCTTAAATACACCCTAGAGTGACGTATTCACTTCTGATTGGCTGTTCACTCATTACCCATAATACGCCCCGGGATGGGCAGTGACTTTGGCACGCTTTTTGCCTTTTGCACCTGCGCAGTCAGTTGTTTACTAGTGGGAGGACAGGATGCCCGCACCATCTTGTAATGGCGAATGCTGACACGCTCACTGCGGCTCCCAACACAGCTTCTTGTTCCAGTATCTGGGATCCACAAATGATCTTCTGCCGTCCTCAAAAGAAAGGAGCTGGGTCACTTCTTCAGCTCTTTCCTCTATAGTACACTAGGTTCTGCTTGACTCCACTCAACTGCTCCTGCTGTTTTTCTGCTCATCCCATGGGACTGACATCTTCAATATATTGGGTTCTTCTGTGACAGTCTTCACTGCGTTCCTCTCATGTTCCCTTCATAGTGCCAAGCCTTAGCTGCACTGCATGAAACATTCATGCCTTAAAACCAGTGCCACCTGGGTGAGTCTTACCCAGGACCAAACTGCACCACAAGGTACAACCTTGGCTACCTCTGAAATATGCCTTCTTTCTCCTCTCAGAAAACACTCACCAGAAGATGTCACCTCAGTGGTGCTGGTTTCTTCTTCATCCCCACTAATTTTCTAACTACAGCTAACCAGCACCAGTTGTCTCAGTAGTCTCTTCTGTTCTTGCCTCTAAAGCCAGAGCCACATGGACAAAGCTGCTGAGTTCTTCTGCTTGCTGGAGCCGGAACATGGCTCCTTCTATTACACCATCACCAGCTTTATATTTTTCAACAACTTCACTGCCTAAGCTCGGCTGTGCTTGAACTTGCTCTGTAGATGAACCTTGAACTCAGATCTGCATGGCTTTGTCTCCTGAATGCTGGGTAATACGTGTGTAACACTTTGCCTGTACCTAAGCTTTTCTTTACCTAAAACTTGTTCTGTTTTAGGAACACTTGAACCAGGAAGACTTGAATCGGAGATCTGCTTGACTCTGATCTGGGATTTAAGGCATGTACCACCATGCCTGGACTTAAGTATATCCTTGTAGATTTCAAATTGAAAACCCAGTATAGTAATCACAATCTGTCCATTGTCAATTTGACACATACTTGTATCTCCTTATGTCCACATAAAAACAATAACCAGTTAATAATGCCTAACATTGTACAGTTCTCATTTATACAACTTCACATCCATATGTATAGGTGGATGGAATCTTGCCATAACATCACCATTTCTTTAATACCATTGTGTATCTTTGATCACAGGATTTAGCTTCATTCAACTTCCTGGTTAGATTTTCTCTTTTGACCTAATATTTTATATATTTTTTTTCTTTCTAAGATTACTATGCTTTTTATGCTTGCTCAAATCATCATGAGACTAAACACAGGTCAAAGGCTTTGCTGGCTTCACTGAGACTTCCTTTGTCAATGCAATTAACATCAACCTCTTTACCTTATCTTCAAGGACACTCTACAGACAAGGGCAAAAGGCAGCAACATTCTTCAGCAAAACATCACAAAAACTATATACAAAGTTCAAATCACCCTCAGTACATAGGAAGGAGCTGAGAGTTCTGCATCTTCATGAGGAGGTATCCAGGAAGAGACGGTCTTTCCAGCCAAGTGGTAGGAGGGTCTATTTTGTACTGGCCTGAGCTCTAAAGACCACCACCACAGTAATTCACTTCATTCAAAATGGTAACATCTCCCACAAGCAATATAAGAATATTGTTACTTCTTTGGGTCAAGCATATTTAAATCACCACAGTTTATTTCTACTATACTTTCTGGTATCTTTATAGAAGACTAAACCCTTTAGTAAGTAATCAATCAATCTAAGGCTTTGTGTATCATAGGAGTCTTTGAGCACCTTTAATAATATCAAAAGTAATCTGTGACTGCAAATAATTTGTAAGATCTTACCCAACACACTTACATTGAGTTTCTTGAGGTTATTTATTATGAGGAAAAAAATATGACAAGTATCAACAATCATTTCAAACTTTACAGAGATATGCACAGGCTTTACCACATTTATTACATTTGTAAGGTTTCTCTAAAGCATGTGTTAAGTGTTTGGAGATGACTATGACATGCAAAGGCTTTATCACATTGACAACATTCATAAGGTTTCTCTCCTGCACGTTTTCTTTTGTGTATTCAGAGATGACTGTGTCCTGGAAAGGCTTTACCTCATGTGTTGGGTGATGACTGTGACATACAAGTGCTTAACACCTTGATTACATTGAGTGACTCTCTTGAATGTGTTCTATTATGTAGTCACAGATAAAAGTGAATTGCCAAGATTTTACCACAGTGATTACATTAGTTCTCTCCAGTGTGATTTCTTTTGTGTATATGTAAAGAACTATGACATGCAAAGGCTTTACCACATTGTTAATATTCAAGCAAGTGTCTCTCTTGTATGTAATCTCTCCTGTCACTGCAGATGACTTGCAAATGTTTTACAGCACTGAT
Organism: Arvicanthis niloticus; assembly: GCF_011762505.2. Lineage (NCBI taxonomy): Eukaryota > Metazoa > Chordata > Mammalia > Rodentia > Muridae > Arvicanthis > Arvicanthis niloticus. The sequence goes on along the minus strand of NC_047664.1, from coordinate 91,398,889 downwards.
TATATTAGTAAGGTTTCTCTCCTGTACATGTTCTTTTATAATACTGGAGAGTACAAAGTTGTGAAAAGTCTTTACCACGTTGATTACATTCATGAAGTTTCTTTCCAGTATGGAATCATTAATGTTTTCCAGACTAGTAGGACATGCAAAGGCTTTAGCACATTGATTACATTCATAGTTTCTCTCCAATATGGGTTCTTGTATGTTTTGGGAGAAAAAAACTTTATGGAAAGGCTTTATCACATTGATTACATTCATATGGTTTCTCTCCAGTATGTGTTTTTTTATGATATTGGAGATGGCTGTGAAGTGAAAAAGCTTTACCACATTGATTACACTGATAAGGTTTCTCTCCAGTATGTGTTCTTTTATGATATTGGAGACTACTGCGACATGAAAAGGCTTTACTACATTGATTACATTGATAAGGTTTCTCTCCAGTATGTGTTCTTTTATGATATTGGAGACCACTGAGACATGAAAAGGCTTTACCACATTGATTACATTGATAAAGTTTCTCTCCAGTATGTGTTTTTTTATGATATTGGAGATGACTGTGATGTGAAAAAGCTTTACCACATTGATTACACTGATAAGGTTTCTCTCCAGTATGTGTTCTTTTATGATATTGGAGACTACTGTGACATGAAAAGGCTTTACCACATTGATTACATTCATAAGGTTTCTCTCCAGTATGTGTTCTTTTATGATATTGGAGACCACTGAGACATGAAAAGGCTTTACCACATTGATTACATTGATAAGGTTTCTCTCCAGTATGTGTCCTTTTATGGATTTGGAGAGAACCTAGTTGTGTAAAGCATTTACCACATTGACTACATTCATAAGGTTTCTCTCCAGTATGGATTTTTTTATGTCTTCGGAGATAACTGTGACATGAAAAGGCTTTACCACATTGATTACATTCATAAGGTTTCTCTCCAGAATGTGTTCTTTTATGATATTGGAGTTGACTGGGACGTGAAAAGGCTTTACCACATTGATTACATTCATGTGGTTTCTCTCCAGTATGACTTCTTTCATGCCTGCAACAATAATGGACACATGTGAAAGCTTTACTATATTCATTACCCTGATCAATCCTTTTATCAATATGAATAAATTCTGTAGTTGGTCTAATAATAAAGAACACTCAGATTATAAGGTTTTATCCCTTTGATGTTCACAGTTGTACTTGGTCACTGTGGGTTGCTTTACCTCTTTGAAAATACCTGTGATGGTAAGAGCATTTACTACATGGCTCACATTTATAACATCCTTTTTCTATATGAGATTTCTGTATGATGTATTTCACATGGTATCAGGGTATTAAAACACTGATTGCTTTCTTAGTTTTTCCTGTAGTGTGAATCACACCACAGCAGCACTGTGAGCCAGGACAAACAAAAGAATTTCCAAACTTTTAGTACCCATAGAGATTTTCTGCAGTGTGACTTGGGGATGTCCCCGGTAATGTCAGAAAACCAATTAATTGCAAATGTCTATCATATTCAGAAAGTCTACCAAAGGCAGAATACTACATATCTTCTCATTTGTCTGGAGTAGAAAGAGGTACATTGCTTCTTTCAACATCCCTATGCTCACAAGGTTTCATCCATTCTGATACTTGATATACCCATTAAAAGAAGAATGAATGAAAGGTTTCCATATTGAATTTGCACCATGTGACATTTTGTTCTTTGTAGACATGTGGTATATGGATTAAGGTTTCTCCAAGACTTTCTTCACTCTCACTAGCTGACCACTCAATAAACTTAGAAATGTCACTACAAGAATATGAGTATCACCAAATTTACCATGGACTTTGGATATTATTATTATTGGATGGCTTCGGATATATATTTATCACTATTCAATGTGCAACATCTAAATATTATAAGACTATTCAGATTGGTAGTTCCACAGCAAAGCTCTAATGGAGCTACAAATCAATTAAAGATATCTCTTAAGGCATTGTTTCCATGTCTTATTCCTTAGAGGAATACCTTACAAACATAAATCAGATAACTGACATTGAGACACATGGCTTTGTGAGAATATTATAATCATAGCTATACTTAAAGGACTGATTTTTTTTTTTTTTAATTTTTTTTGAGACAGAGTTTCTCTGTGTAGTCCTGGCTGTCCTGGAACTCACTCCGTAGACCAGGCTGGTCTCAAACTCAGAAATCCGCCTGCCTCTGCCTCCCAAGTGCTGGGATTAAAGGCGTGCACCACCACTGCCCAGCCAGGACTGATTTTTTTACACACTTGCTTTTCTTTAGAGCTTCTAGAACACATTAAAATTTCCTCACAGGTATATTTGTATCAGCTTGTACATGAAAACTACCTTTCATGCCTTCCAGAACTTTGACATTGTTCTTCAATATGATGCTCTTCCCAACTGTAACCTAAAACACAGTACCAGAAAGTGAATGATATAGTATTGGAAATTAGGCAAAATTCAAGTTACTGTGAATTTTGACAGCACTGAACCTGATTTATTTAGCTCAATCTTCCTTGTTCTCAATTGAAATAACAGAGGATCATCAATAACCAAGAATCACTTGTTCCATTATTTTGAAAAGCAAAACAAAATTCACAGTCTTACCTATAACAGTGAGGTTCCAGTAGGTCTCCAGCATCACATCTTTGTAGAGATTCTTCTGGGAAGGATCCAGCAAATTCCACTCTTCTGCAGTGAAGTTCACATGCACATCATCATAAGTCACTGCATCCTAAAATATTCCATACATGTGTACAACAGAAAGCATGATTGTGACATCACTGTAAATAAATGGATACTTTCTACACAATGTAATAATGTAATTCTGGTGCTTCCTTCACTTATTTCCTGAAACAGAAGCTATAATCATTCTGTCATTTTAGAAGGAAATTGAATTATAAGTTTCACCTGTATTGCTTCTGATCCCTTTGAATAGGATATTAGCCTGGCAACACAAATGGCAACTGAGAGGGATATACGGGGGAAACAGATGAACTGTACTGAGCAAACATCTGAAAAGCTGTATGAATAATTACTAACTACAAAAATGATGGGCAACCTGCATGCATTTGCTTATATCTTTAACCACAGAGGTACAGGAAGGTGTATATCATTGAGATGGATGCTGGCGTGGTCTATGTGAATGTGTTGCAGGACAGCAAAAGTTACATATTAAGACCCTCACTCTCTTGCAAAAACCAACCGAGGAAACAAACATGATAGAGAAAACTCATGATTCTTTACTGAAGTTCCTACAAAGAATTATACATTCACTGCAGTTCTGTATTTATTTTGCAAAAACATGAAGTGAACCAGTTTAAACAGCAACATTAATAAATTTTACTAGAAGGCAATGAATGTTTAAACAGTTGAAAATGGACAGATGAAAATATTAGTAACGTATATGTTGATCAGAAATAAGAAACATAGAGCAGGAAAGATAGTTCAGGAGTGGAAAGCTCTTGATGGTCTTCCACATAATGGTAGTCAATTTCTAGTATTCACATGGGGATCAACAACTACCCATTACTTCAAGATCAAGAGTTCTGAGGCAATCTTCTGACAACAGTAAAGACGAGGCACATATAATATTCATATTCATGCACACAGGCACAATACTCTTATTTATTCAAAAATTTCAGAACAAACACAAGACTAATGTAGAACGATATACACCTGGAATCCAAGGACTCTGAAGCCTCAGGCAGTATTGATATCATAAACATATGCCATCCAGAGAAATAGAATATAATATATATATTTCGCCGAATTTTAAAATTGAAGATGTGGATGAAGAGCTGCAGAGAAACATGTGTTTATTTTACAAAACATGTCAGGTGGCTTCTGTGGTTTCTATATCTACTATCAGCCCAGGAAGGGCTTCACAGAGAAATTTTGTCTTGAAAACAAAAACCAAATATATAAAGTTAAAAATATAAAACCACAAGGCTTCCAAAATAGCTTAGCAGTGAATAGCAAATGTTTATACTGTATCTTATGTGATTTAGGAACTGAGATTAAATGGAGAATGTATACGAGCATGAGAAAAAAGCTGAAGAATCAGTTTCAAACAAAACACAGTAGACACACAAAACAAAGTATGTCCTGTCTAAAAAGAAATACAGGGGTAAAGCTGGAGCAGAGAGTGAGGAAATGTCCATTGAAAATTTGCCCAACTGAAGACCCACCTTATGGACAAGCACAATCCATGACATTATTAGGGATACTCTGTTAGGCTCCCACACAGAAGCCTTGCATAATTGTCCATTAAGAGGCTCCACACATCAGCTGACTTGAAACAGATGCAGAGAACCACAGTCAAACATTGAATGGTCCTTGGGGACTGTTATGGAAGAGTTGGGGGGAAGAATTGATGGCCCTGAAGAGGAGAGGAATCCACAGGAAGACCAACAGTCTCAACTAACCTGGACCCTTGGGGACACTCACAGACTGATCCACAAACAAAATAACACACACAGTCTGGACTAAAGCCCCTGGAACATATGTAGCAGATGTGCAGCCCAGTCTTCATGAGGGTCCTCCAACAACTGTAGCAGGGGCTGCCCGTAAAGCTGCTGTATATCTTTGGAATCTGCTCCTTGAACTGTGCTGCTGTGTCTGGCTTCAATGAAAAGGATGAACTTAATCCAGCAGAGACTTGATGCACCATGGTGTGGGGTTACCCAGGGGCCCACACCTTCTCAAAGCAGAAACAGAAGAGAGTGGAGGGAGGGACTCTGTGAGGGCAGGGGAACCAGAGTAGGAACTCCACTAAGTTCAGAGCCATTTTATTTTTAACACCTTGAAAGTGAAAGAATCAAGATGTCCCTCAACCAAAATATGGATATAAAAACGTGGTTCATTTACAAAATGAAACATTATTTAGCTACTAAATACAAGGACATCATGAATTTTGCAGGCAAATGGATACAACTAGAAACTATCATCCTGAGTGAGGTAACCCAGACCTAAAAGCACATGCATGCATGTATGTACTCACTTACAAGTGAATAATAATCATAAAATACAGGAAACCCACATTGAACTCCACAGACACAAAAAAACTGAACAAGAAGGAAGGCCCAAATGAACACGGTTGAATCTCACTCAGAAATGGGAATAAAACAGTCATAGGAGGCAGATGGAAGAGAGAGAACTGGATGGGAGAGCAGATAACAAAGGGAAAGCAGGGTCAGGAACAGGTGTGGTGAGAGACAAGAGAGGGCCAGAGGAACAGAATATTGAATTGAAATCTGCAGCTGGCAGGGGTGGAAGGGTGAAGGCATCTTTAGGATGTGACACAGACCAAGAATTGGAGGGCAACAAGGAGTCTATGGGGGTGATTTTAGCTGAGATGCATAGCAGTGAGATATGAACACCAAAGAGGCTACATCCTGCAGCTAGGCAGGACCCCCAGTGGTGAATTAAAAACAGCAACTGAACCTAAAAACATTCCACCCAAAATTGGTCTTGTCTACAAACAAAACAAAACAAAACAAAAAAAAGCAGGCCCAAAGATGGAGTAGAGACTAAGGGAATGACCAAAATATACCCTGTCCAACTTGAGACCCATTCAAAAGGTAAGCACTACTCCCTGACATTAGTGAAGACACTTTGTTATACTTGCAGACAGTAGTTTAGCATTATTGTCCTCTGAGAGTCTCCATCCAGCACCTGACTGAAACAGATGCAGAGACCCACAGCCTAACACTGGAGAGGGCTCAGGGAGTCTTTGGAAGACTTGGGGAAATGATTGAGGGCCTCTGAAAGAACAGGAAGTGTATAAGAAGACCATCAGAGTTAACTAACCTGGACCCTAGGAGACTCTCAGAGACTGAGTCACCCACCAAAGAGTATACACAGGATGGACAGAGGTGCCCAGCATATATGTACTACATGTGCTACTCAGTCTTCACATGGGTTCCCCAACAACTGGAGCGGGGGATGTCCCTTAAGGTATTGCCTGTCTGTCCACACTGTTCCCCATACTTGGCTGGCATGTCTGACCTCAGTAGGAGTGGATGTGCTTAACCATGCAGAGACTTGACATGCCATGACTGGGGGATACTCAAGTAGTCCCCATTCTCCATGGGGGAAAAAAAGGAGTCAGGGATGAGGTATTGTGGAAGATGGAATGGGGAGGGGGTAGTAACTGAGATATAATGGAATATATAAATAAATGGGAAAAGTAAACAATACATATAAATAAAATAAAAATATACAAATCAGCATATTATTTTTAAATTTTGCCCTACTCAATATCTCAGGGCATAAGCCAAGTACGGAAGACTTTTGGCCAAATGACCAATCACACAAATGACCTCTAACTAAACCTTTCACAGAGTGCATTTTCCACTGAACTAGCATGACCTCAACTACCTTTGGCTGCCCTACTGTCAACAGCCCAATCTTCCATGTCCTATGAGAACAACCGGTTAAGATCCATGTACAGCTTTCTATGACTTTACCCCTCTCAATTTCTGATATTCTCCACATTCCTTCAAAAGAGAACATACATAGATTCTGTCCACCAGCATAATCACATTTAGATACCATTTTGTTGTTGTTGTTATTATTGTTCTCACTTGCTACTCTGCTGCTGTGATTGAATCCTCTGAGCAAAAGCATCTCAGGTAATAAATGGTTGTTGTACCTGGTTCTGTCAGATCACAGTCCAACATTTTAGAAGCTTAGATTAGAAACTGAAGGCAAAAAGAATGGACAAACACTGTTTCCTGGCTTGCTCTCTTGCTTGGTCACTGTCTCATGCTCAGCTAGCTCTCTCATCCAGCCCAGGACCACTTAGGGATATTGCCACCATCAGTGGAAGAGCCTTCCTAATCAATCATCAACACTATCTCTCACAGACATAGCAACCAGCCATTATGATGAGGACACGCCCTCGATTGAGAATCCTTCAGATGACTGTAGCTCTGAAATGTTGAGAACTTAAGACCATTATGACACAGACACAATAATAAATGAGGACGTTGTAACAACCCAAAAACCAATGAACTAACCATATCAATTACAGGAGGTCATGCCACCACATGAGGGAGCTGGAGTTGTGGCTGAGCCAGGACAAAATAGGGAGGGCACTTACTTAGAGCAGGGAAGGATACACTGGAATGGGGAGCTCAGAGGCTGTGCTGCCCTGGGGTGAGGTGTCTTTAACCCTGGGTTCCCAAGCCAGTGCTACCAAAGATGTGGCTAAAACAGCTGGAAGGTGGACAGAAAAGCAGATTGTCCCACAGACCTGGAAATGACCAGCAACAAAGGACAGGATCTCTAACCCAAGGAAGATATGCTAAATTTGTTAGAATCGATGAAGAATAACCTTCCATCTTATGATAACTCCAAGTTCAAAACTACAGAGTCACATATGAACTGGGCAGAGGGTAGTTCAGGAGGTGGAAAATGAAATCTTTGTTTTTCCACCCTCTAAAACAAGGTAGGCAGAGCCTGATTTTGCCCTGGATGCTGTTTCGAAGAGCTCTCTGTCATGGACTAGTCATTGTGTCTAGATCCTGCTGTTAAGAAGGATTTAACCCAAGGTGTGGGGCTAGTAACTAAATCAATTAGGATGGAGTCTGTCTCATTTCCTCAATGAGAGAATAAGAAAGTGCCATGCACATAACAGACAGCCACAAGGGAGCGGTAAACACTACCCAACAGATTCCTCCACTTGGACAGAGGAGAAAATGAAGACAGGATGGCAGCTGTGAGCCCTGTAGCAGGGTTCCAAGTCTGCCCTAACCTTCCCAGAAATTAAGACCAGAGGAACACCGTCCACTATACCAGGCTCTGGAACATCTTCGAAGCACTTTGGGGCTACGACTCTCCAGCGTATCCACTGTAGCAGGGTTCCACGTTCAATTTAGTCATCTCCCTCCACATATACTCAAGAAAAACCTGAAAACCAAGGCACATAGACTCAAATCTGTCAGACAAGCCACTGACACAGAAACAACAATGGTGCATCTTAAAACACCGGCCTTTGAATCTTTTGGTTGGGAGTCCTGAGGGTCTTAGGGTTACAGTCAATGCACTAAGATGTTATGTCCAAGTCACAGAGATGCCCAGAGACCAACAAGGAGCCTATTGTAATGCAAACACATGGAGGTCTTTATTAAGAGCTCTGTAATAAGGATTCTCGCCAGTCAGCCTCACATGAGATTGAAACTGAGAGACCAGTCTAGGGGTGCTGGGTATTTATTGCAGTTACAGCAAGATTGGGGCATTAATATACAGGTCAGCAGCTTAATATTTTAAAAGCTGCATGTCTGGCATAATCTGCAGGAACCAATCAAGGGGGCAAAACCATCTGACAACCATGATGGGTAGACTAACTTTTTCTCTGTAAGGTGTATTAGTTATCTTATATGTAGCTTAACCCTGCAGTTGTACCTTGACTGGCTGTTGACCCGGGGGGCAGGGGGGAGGGTTGTCATAGGATGTTTGCTCAAGTGGACTTTGTGTGCTCTCTAAAACAGAATTGACTGGGCTTTACAAACTCATCTTTGTGCCTGAGGTCCTTATTATTGAAAGATGCTCCTGTTCAGCCACAAGCCATGCATGGCAGTCGAAAAGGTACTTTGTCCAAAGACCTACCTCACTATCTGTTACTGCACTGTCTGAAACTGTTTTCCTGAGCAGGTACCCCACAGCTCTGGAATCTCAAAATATTAGGGTTTCAAAGGTAACTTCAATATTACAGCTTCTTGTTCCAGTATCTGGGATTCACACATGATCATCTGTGCTCCTCAAAAGAGACTGGGTCACTTCACCAGCTCTTCTCTCTATAGTACACTAGGTTCTGCTTCACTCCACTTTACTGCTGCTGCTGTTCTTTCTGCTCATCCCATGGGACTGACATCTTCAATATGCTAGGTTCTTCCCCTGCAACTAGGATTCACTGCATTCCTGTTATACACTCCCTTCATGGTGCCAAGCCCTTAACTGCTCTGCATGATAGATTCATTTATGCCTTTGAAACCAATACCACCTGGGTGATTCTCACACATGATCGACTCCGGGTGCACAAGGTACAACCTTAGCTATCTCTGAAATACAGCTTCTTTGTCCTCTCAGAAAACACTTACCAGAAGATGTCACCTCAGTGGTGCTGGTTTCTTCTTCATTCCCACTAATTTTCTAACTACAGCTAACCAGTATCAATTGTCTCAATTGTCCCTTCTATTCTTTCCTCTAAAAGCAGAGCCACATGGACAAAGCTGCTGAGTTCCTCTGCTTGCTGGGGCTGAAACATGGCCCCTTCTATTACATTATCACCAGCTTTCTATTTTTCAACAACTTCACTGCCTAAGCTCGGCTGTGCCTGAACTTGCTCTGTAGATGAACCTTGAACTCAGAGATCTGCATGGCTCTGTCTCTTGAATGCTGGGTAATACGTGTGTGTAACACTTTGCCTGTACCTAAGCTTTTCATTACCTAAAACTTGTTCTGTACCAGGATGACTTGAATCAGAGATCTGCTTGACGATCATCTCCTGGGATTTAAGGCGTGTACCACCGCGCCTGTACTTAAGTATTTTATTTTAAGTCTTAAAATGAAAGCCCAGAATACTAATCACAGTCCATCGACGGTCAGTTTCACACATACTGGTGACCCTTATGTCCACATGAAAACGATAACCAGGTGATAATTGAAAGATATGAAAATTTATAAAGGGTATGAAAAGTTGTTATGACCCCTAGGGCTGAGCCAAGAATGTAGGCCAGCCGGTTCACTAGCTCCAGGTTCCAGGAACTGGCTGACCACAGAGTAGATGGTTGAGCAAGATTACATTCTTAAGAAAAATATGTACAAGATGTTTCCCACATGACTGACTGAATAATGGGCTGGAACTTTCCACTATTTTTATGATATCCTTCCTTGTTTTCCCCCTCACCCCTCTGGTTTGTGGTTTTTTCCTTTAAACACCCTCTACCCCTGGCCTCGGAGTCGACACTCCTCATTATGAGTCTCGACCTCAGCCCGGCTGATTCCCGAAATAAAGCCTCTTGTGTCTTGTGAGTTATTGAGTGGTTGCAATATCCCGAGACTAGAGGGTCTTCCCTCCTGGGGGTCTTTCAATAATAACGCCCAACATGACACAGTTCTCCTTCGTACAAGTCTGGGAGTGTGTCCATAGGTTGGCCAGCCAGTACCTGTAAGCAGCTCCAGTCATACCCCTGCCTCAGATTCATGGGCAACCCGGGGCCTCCGCTTCCACCCGCCCGCCACGGTACCTGGAGGCTCCAGTCATCTCCCCGGTCTGCGGCGGCCCCGCAGCGGGCGATCAGATGGCGTCGCACGGTCTGTGACGTCAGAAGGAGCCCTCCGATGCCACCGGGACCGCGGTGCTCCTCCCAGATGGCGGCGGTGGCAGCGGCAACGGCAGCGGCAGAGGTCTCCAGGTGCAATCTTTCGGCTCTCGGTGAAGTCAATCGGTTCCGGAGGGGCTCTCCAAACACCGCGTGTGTGAGCCGGGCCCAAGCCTTCACGGGAAATGTAGTCTTTGGCCGGCCGCCATCTTACTTTTTCCTCAAGGCATCATGGGATATGTAGTTTGAAGGCCAGTCGCAATCTTGGCATGAGTCCTTATGGGAAATGTAGTCTCGGGCCGCCTGCCATTTCTGCATAGCCCTGGCTGTCCTCACTCTGTAGACCAGGCTGGCCTCGAACACAGAAATCTGCCTGCCTCAGCCTCCCAAGTGCTGGGATTAAAGGCGTGTGCCATCAATTATTGGTCATTATGGCTATTGATTAGTATTGGTTATTGATTATTGATCAACGTTGACTGCTGGTTGTCGATTATTGATTATCATGATTATTGGTCACTTTTGGTTATTGACTAGTATTGATTATTGGTCATTGATTAGTATTGATTATTGATTAGCATGATTATTGATCACTATTCCATCACCGTCATCCCCCTGCCTCTGCCTTCCAAATGCCAGGATTAAAGGCGTGCACCACCACTGCCCAGCTATGCCTGTCTTCTTAATGTATACTATAAAAGACAAAAGGATTTGGACACATGTGCTGCAGAGTCAGAAAAAACACCCGTGTTTCTACAGGAAAGCAACTGGTCCAAATGTTTTGGGCAGATTCAGAATCAGTCATGATAGTGATGTTACTCAGAGGTCACCTCCTGATCTAACTAGTGAGGAGCATCACCAGGGACCTCACAGGTGGTCACCGTGACTCAATTTAAGAGCTTCCCTGAGGTCTCTACACAGCACCCAACACAGACCTCAAAGCAAGGCACAGATGACCATTCAAGCCTGCACAGGCACAGCAAACCTGCAGAATGGCACCCAGAAGAACCAGCCTCCTTGTCTGATTGGCAGGTCTGCCTAGAAGCCTTGATAGGCCAGTAAGTCTTACCATGCCTCAAGGTTAAAATGTGCTTCCGGACCAGGGCCAGACCCTTTCCAAATCTCAGAAGTTGTACTCCATTATCATGTGTTCATATCCTTCAAAAGGAATCTCATTTCACTCAGCCCTGGGGGAGAACCCACCATTCCAGCTCAGTCTATTCAGCTGCCTGCTCTTCCCCTCTGAGAGCAATGATCCTACACTTACCAGGACCTGACTTCAGACCTTGCCTGAGCTTTCCTCACAGCACTTGCCTTCCTCTTCCTGTAATCAAGGTGAATGGCTTCCATTACTCAAGGTGCAGTTGAGGTATCAATCTGACCCACAAGTAGAAGGATACCCAAGCTATTTCTTAGCATTCTGTCTAAACTCCACCCCAGTTACATGGCAACAGCCAGGTAGGCCTGACCGACTACAAAGGTGGCTGCTCGCCCCTTCCTCTCTCTTTTGATCTCTTGATCTCTTGCTCTCTCTTTCTCTTGCCTTCTTGAGCTCTTTCCTTCCCCTTCTCTCTCCACATGCTCATGCCCGGCCTCTACTTCTCTACTCTCTGACTCTCTCTGCTTTTCTCTGCCTCTACTACCCTCTTAACTCCCCACCACATATCCTGAATAAACTATATTCTATACTATACTGTCTTTTGGCAGGTTGCTCCTGGGGAAGAGCTGTCTCAGCATGAGGCATGGTCCCTCTGGGGGAAGAAATATCTCAACAGGAGGCATGAGCCTGCTGAAACATTCCCTTCCCCTACACCTCCCCACACACCCATAGAACATATTCCATCTCTCTTTAAAGAGAGGTAACTATGGGGAGGAGCATACCTGGCTGTCACCAGGTAACTGTGAGGTAGAGTTTTAGACAGAATGCTAACACCATTAACATTAAAGAGAGATTTTAGGAAACAAGAGTCTTGTTTTGTGGCTTCATGCTGGGCTCAGGGAAACTGCAGCTCCCTTTCACCAGATGATAGGTATCAATCAACCCTAAAGAAAAGCCAGAATCATAAGGGAAACACAGTTGAGCACTACTGTTAGCCAGCACATCTTCATCAATGGCAAAGTGAAGAAGAAACACAGTTGGATTAGTATAGGTTATGTAGATAAACATATCTCAAATCATAGAGAGAATGAATCTCTCTTTGTATTTAGAAAGGTTATTTAATAGAATGTCCCAATAAAGGCTGTTGGACAAGGTAAATTAGAAAAATCAAGGGCTGGCTGATTTCATGTTGCAGGATATTACAGCTGATATTCAGTGTATACCAGAATTCTGAAGAAATAAGTACTTATTAATGTTGGGGACCTCGCTGGCATATGCTTGGAACCTGCACTGCCCCAAGCTTGGGGGCTAAATTGTCCTAGCTCATACTGCTGCTCCAGTCCACAGGTCAGGCTTCAGCAAGAGAGAGAGTGAGGGTGGACGCGAAGGGATGCATAGAATGGAGAAGAGACAGAATGTGATTCAGTCCCATTTATTCTCATGTCTCTCTCTCCTCCAGTCTCTCTTCTTCTCTCTTTCCAAGTCCCAAGTCCCAAGTCTCTTGTTCCAAGTTCCTAGTCCCAAGTCTCAAAATCCCAAGTCACAGTCTCTAGTTGCAAGTCTCTAGTATAGTTCAAGTTGCTAGACTCTTTCCCAGTTCCAAGTTACTTTCTTCTGTCTGCCTCTCACCTTTTATAAGTCTCTCTTCTTAAGTCGCACCTTTAAGTCTCACACCTTTAAGTCACACACCCAAGGGAAAGTTCTGGGTCTCTAAAACAAGATGTTATCAGAGTGTGCTCACCTGTTGTAGGCTGTTGTAAACAAGTCTCTTGTCAGGGTATATAGCTCAAGATGGTTGCAAGGATGATAGCCACCTGTCAGCTCTCCACATACTAATACCAGTTTTAAAACAAAAATAAACAAACCACTTTTGTTTTGTAAAAAAAAAAAAAAAAGTAGGTAAACAAAGAACCCCACAAAAACACCACTGTGTTCAATGTCCTTTATATATGTAGGTTGTCAAAAGAATCTGTAGCTCAGATTAAAGGTGGATCTGAACATCTCAAAAGATCAAGATTAATAAATGGTTTCACACTTCAAAAGTTGTAATTAAGAAATATGCTCCACGGCAAGCAAGGTTTGAGTTAGGGTTAGGGGATTAGACAATGGTTAGGATTAAGATAAGAGTTTGTAGAATTAGGTTTAGGAGGTTAGAAAATTAAGAGGTGAGGATTAGAATATGGTTAGGCTCAGGGTTAAAATTAAGGTGGCTACCATTATTCTTGATGGTCCCACTGAGTCAATATTATCTCTATTGCAAAAAGAAGAAATATCAGGCCTACAAGGTATTCATTTTATATCTTAATGGTTTGTTTTATTCTTATTCTGATAGCTTCTCTCTTACTTATAGAAAGGCTTCTCAAAAGAACCTAAATATTTTCTAGCCATTTGCCTCCAAAACTAGCATACTAACAAAAGAAGCAAAGACTATAATATTCACAGAACTCTACAGATAATCAAAGGATAAGTTGCCAAGAGCCACACAGCCTGCTGCCAGCAAAGAACATTTATGCTACCCTATGCTGGGTCTCACTGTCAGCTATTGCTGCACCTAATTTTCCTCTGAGATAAAATGCCCTTCAGTACTCTTCTGCTCTAGACTTATCTGGTTTACTTTCTTCCCAACCTAAAAATATGCTTACTAAAGATTTCTATGTGAAGTTTTCACTTGACAATGAAAATTCTGAAAAAGGGATCTCAGACAAGCAATAAACACAAATTCATGGCTTATTTAAAATTGACTTTTTATTAATTACATGTAGAAAATACACATGAGACATGGTTTGTTATTCATATCATGTAGTTAATAGCAAATGAAATAGCAAAAGCTTAGACATCTGGTTTCCCATTCCTCACTTAATCTTTTGTTTTGTTTTGTTTTTCGAGACAGGGTTTCTCTGTGTAGTCCTGGCTGTCCTGGAACTCACTTTGTAGACCAGGCTGGCTTCAAAATCAGAAATCCGCCTGCCTCTGCTTCCCAAGTGCTGGGATTAAAGGCGTGCGCCACCACCGCCCGGCCTCACTTAATCTTGAATCTCTCTATCTGAGGTCCCCATATAATTGTATTATTTGTGTTACAATTGTGATATTTTACACTTTTGCTATTGACTTTCTTTTCTAATAGCTGTAACAGCCCAGCATCAAAACATTACCTGAACAAAAGGTTAAGGGAAGGTGGCCAATTTGAACTTGTATCAATTTGAACTGAGATAGTTGCGAGGCCCAAACTGCTCTAAAAGTATTTAGTACTTGTCTAGTATATTAGTCAGAGTTCTATAGAATACCAAACACATGAAATAAATGTCTCTTTACGTAAAGGGTGTTGTTTAGAATGACTTAGAGGCTGTGATGGTCTAGCTAATTCAACAATAACTAGCTATAAAGGCAAAGTGCAAGGATCCAGTAGTTGCTCAGTCCACAAGCCTTGATGTCTCAGCTTAGAAGTTTAGAATAAGCTGGAATTCCAAATAAAGTGATCCTAATGTCACTGGAGGAACGGACTTGCTATCAAGGTGAGAGCAAGCAGCTAAAGAGCAAATGCCTCTTCCTTCCATGTCATTATACAGGCTCGCAGTACAAATCATGGTTCAGATTAGAGTTGGGGCTTTTCAGCTCAAACATCTGGATTAAAGCTGTGTCCTTCACTATCAAGATTCAGATTGAAGTCACTTTGGGGGTTTTAGTTAATTCCAGATGTAATAGAGTTAACAATCAAGACAGCAATCTCAACTCTACTACCCTATGTCAACTTCACACACAATCATGTCTTCTTATGTCATGGTTAATTTCCAAATGAAAAAAAAATGTCATAATAATTCCAGCCAAAATGAAAAGCATTATGTATGGGACCAGGTCATAATTATGCCTAAAATGATTGAACTACTTCTTGTACAAGCACAGATACATAAAAATGTTATAATGCATAGTGGGAACATTAAACAGTGTGGCAACTTCAAGTTAAATAATCATTGATATTCTCTTAATTCATTTCTTGAAATTGAGGAGAGAAAACACAACTGTCTGTAGAAATATAACATTAACAAAATATGACTGGAACACTCACATCACTCATAATCCTCATTTCTGCAATTAGTCATGTAGCCTTTGTTATATTTATAATGACCTTTCCCTACTACCCATTCTGTATTTTCCCGAACTGTGGTAATAACCTCAGCAGATCTGGAACATTTCCTGGAGGAGAGATTCATACCTTCATTTCTGATGGGTCTGTGCCCTTTTTTATCCTGTCTGGATAGGGTTATTGTAGGTTCCCATTGCTTTTAATTACAAGGTATTACATCATCATGAGATACCATAAAACACTAGTTCTCAACCTGTGGATCACAACCCCTGTGAGAATGTAAGAACCTTTTCTCAAGTGTTGCCTAAGACCAACTGCAAATCAAATATTCATATTACAGTTCATCACAGTTGCAATACTACAATTAGGAAGCAGCAATATAATTCATTTTATGTTTTGGGTGTCTCCATAATATGAGGAACTGTATTCAAGGGTCCCAGTACTAGAAAGGTTGAGAACCACCACAAGAGATTCTGCAGTCTAGACATAAGCCTTTGTAACTCCATTTGGAGAAGCAATATAACTTCCCCATGGTGATTAATCAGAATTTCTAACACTGTTATTGCTTTCTTATCTTGTTGGCTTAAGGGCCTTAGATGCTCAGATTGGCCACTGGGAAGACTGAAGGTTTGTTGTAGTTCCTGGAAGGAGAGCTCACCTCTCTATAACTAATAATTGCAGGCCAACAGAACTTAAGATCAGAGGAAGCAATTTTTTCCTACTGGGCCACTAAGGGTAATAGCTTTGATGTGGGTCTTCTTTATTCTTAGGTGGTTGTTAGCCACCAAACAGTGAGGACAAAGGGAGCAGCCATGGCAATCTGGCTTGAGATGGCTGTATTATAAAATTATCTCTGTAGACCAGCACAGTGAGTCAATTCTACTTTATTATTCCTGAAATAAGGTATATGAGGGCTTTTATGGGTACAGATGGAAAAGATTAATTGGTCATAATAGTATACATAATTATCATGTGGGCAGGGAAGCCAGAATGGGACTTGTGTGCTGAGTTTAAGTAGCTCCACATAGGGACATTCTTTTGATAAGGACAGCCACCTGTGTTCAGGGACATTGTCTAGAAAAATTGAAGCAGAAAAATTGAAGCCCTGCTGATAAAGGGAGTCCTCCATTTTGAGCTGAATTCCACTCAGATTTGGGGGACTGTAACCTTCACACAGGTTTCCACCAACTTTGATTCCTTAAACCATGGATCTTGGCTATGAGAGAAACTGTGCCAAATACTGGAAGCTGATTCAAAATACATACAGCCTAGGACCCTGCCCAGCTCTCCAGGTGGCTGTCTCATAATTGGCTGTGTAAAAGTTTCTTCTAGAGGTCATTCTATTTTTCTATCAGTTCAGCACCTTCAGGGTAACAAGGAATATGGTATTAATGGTAATTAATACCATTAAAATCCACTACCATTGGCCCACTGTCTCACTTCTCTGATGTAAAATGAGTTTCTTGATCAGAAGCAATACTTTGTGGAATTCCATTGTGGTGAATGAGGCACTCAGTATGTCCATGGATCATGGATTTGGCAGAAGCAATATGTGCATGAAAGTCAAAATCATAAGCAGAATATCTGTCTATTCCAGGAAGAAGAAAGCTTTGTCCTTTGCCCAAGAGAAATAATCCAATATAGTCAATATGCCACCAAGTCACTGGCTGGGCAACCCAAGATATAATTCCATATCTAGGGCTCAGTGTTAATCTCTGCTTTTGGTAGATCTGACACTCACCAGCAGATGTGGCCATGTCAGGCTTCGTGAGAACTCTACTGTTGTACCCATACAGAAACCCCACTGCATTCACCATGGCCACTATGTTGATGTTCCCATGGGAAAATAACAGATATAGCTGTGAACACAGCTGACTTCCACAGAATGGATCACCCTAGGTACTTGATTACTTAATGTATGCTCAGCTGAACTTACCTTTTGATCAGTATTTACATGGGACAGAAGTATCTTTACATCCTTTGGCCCTTTTTGAGAGATCTATCCACATACTTCTTCCTTTTATGTCTTTCTCAACAATATTCTAATCATTCTGTTTCCAAGTCTCTGACAGTTAAAACGTCCCACTGTTTATAGCTGATGAATCAATGAATAATCACACATTTCCAAACAAATATATGACCATGACTACTGCATGAAGCTCCGAACTGTGAACATTTCCCTTTACTGGTGTCTTTCAGGATTGTCCCAGAAACATGTTTTCATGCTGCAGTTGTTCACTTCTTGATGGGGTCTGCATAACAGGCAGAACCCTTAGTAAAGCAGGACCTATTTATTTCTTCTTCAGTCATTTGATGATACAGCCTGTACCAGGAAGTTTTAGGTGCATGTATAATACCAGGGGCATTGTACAGGAGTAGAAACTATAGGCTTCTAGGCAACTCAAGTACTGAGCATCAGTTTCCAAGTTGCTCCCCAACAAAACCCCTAACCCTAATCCCAAACAAAAATAGAGTTTCCAAGTTACATTGTCAACAATACCAGGGTCTCCATGTTATTTCCCCAACAAACCTTCACCTCAGGTTACAAGACCATGCTTAACAACCACTAATGCAGAGGGGAGGTGAAGCTAAGTTTATGATGTGACTCCCAGCACCAGCCAATTATGTTAAAGGTCACAGCAGTTTTTCAATTAGATGCTTGCACACATACTCCCCACTTGCTGCTTACAATAAAGCCTTTCCCCGATAGACATTTGGGGCTCCACCATCACCCAAACAGTCTTGGCTGATGCTGGTGCATTGGGGATATGGGCAAGCTAGCTCAAATAGAATAAAGACCCTGCTGTGAGTTGCATCAGATCATCTCCTGTGTGTGTCTTTTCGGGGATCACTAACATTTCCCTGGCAATACATGCTCAAGTTCTACTAAGATGGAATAGCAGGTGAAGATATTTCTTTTCAAGGGGAAATTGTTGGACAGAGTTGATGGTAGAGCCTTGCTCCAATATTCAAAATCTATGATTCACAATAAACACCTGCCAAAGGCTTCAAACAACATTCCTCTCTAACCATGAAACTGGTAGAACAGTCTGCACAGCAGCCTGGTCCTGTTACAGAGCCTTCTTCTGGTTTTGGCCCCCAATAGAAAGCTAGCATCTTTCTGAGCTACTAGATATACTGACTGGTGTAACACACCCAAGTGAGGAGAATCCTAATCGGTCCAGTAAATGTTGTGCTTCTCTCTTTGCAGTGAGAATGGCCAGGTGCACTGAGTTATCTTTCACCTTAAAATTAATATCTCTGAATACCCTATGGCACTATATTCCTAAGCATTTCACTAAATTAGAAGACTACTAAATTTTGGTTGGATTTATTTTCTGTTCTCTGGTGCCCTTATGGGTTTGCTATGAGTCTAATTTGGTTGACACCTCATGAGCCCTAGGTCAATTTTACATAATATGCACTTTAGAGCACTAGTATCATATTTTATGGAAGACACAGATGACCAAGATCCATTCTAAGTTAATGACACAGAAAATGATGAAATACAGATGCAAATAGAAAACCCAAAAGCTAAAGTAAACTTTATTTTCCCACACAGAGAATTATTTTAACTAGTCCTATATTGAAATTTGCAATTTAATGTTAACTAGTCCTATACTGAAGTTTGCAATTTAATGTTAACTAGTCCTATATTGAAATTTGCAATTTAATGTTAATGAGTCCTATATTGAAATTTTCAATTGAATGTTAACTAGTTCCATATTGCAAGTTTCAATTTAATGTTAACTAGTCCTATATTGCAATTTACAATTTACTGTTAACTGGTCCTATATTGCAATTTACAATTTACTGTTAACTAGTCTTATTTTGCAATTTACACTTTAATGTTAACTGGTTCTGATTGCAATTTACACTTTAATGTTAACTGGTCCTGTATTGTAATTTACTCCTTAATGTTAACTGGTCCTATATTGCAATTTACAATTTAATGTTAACTGTTTGTTTATTGGAATTTACAATTGAATATTAACTGGTCCTCTATTGCAATTCCTATATTGAAATTTACAATTGAATGTTAACTGGTCCTATATTGCAATTTACCATTTAATGTTAAATGGTCCTGTATTGCAATTTACCATTTAATGTTAACTTGTCTTATATTGCAATTTACAATTTAATATTAACTAGTCCTATATTGCAATTTACAATGTAATGTTAATTATGTTAACATTACATTGTAAATTTAAGGAGGAAGTAAAATTATCTGTATTTGCAGATGATATGATAGTATGCACAAGTGGAACAAAACTTCCCAAAGGCAATTCCCAGAGCTGATAAACCCTTTCAGCAAAGTTGTAATTAACAAAAAATACAAAGAAAATGCAGTGGCCTTCATATGTACAAATGAGTTTGCAAGTGCAAACAAAATAGAGAGACATAAAGTTTGAAATGATTGTTGATGCTTGTCACATTTTTTCCTCATAATAAATAACCTCGAGTAACTCAGTGTAAGTGTGTTGGGTAGGATCATACAAATTATTTGTTGTCACAGATTACTTTTGGTATTATTATTATTATTATTTGGGTTTTTTGAGACAGGGTTATTATCATTATTATTGGTTTTTTGAGAGAGGGTTATTATTATTATTATTATTATTATTATTATTATTATTATTATTATTTGGTTTTTTGAGACAGGGTTATTATCATTATTATTGTTGTTGTTATTATATGGTTTTTCAAGAAAGGGTTTCTCTGTGTAGCCCTGGCTGTCCTGGAACTCACTCTGTAGACCAGGCTGGCCTCAAACCCAGAAATCCACCTGCCTCTCTCTGCCTCCCAAGTGCTGGGATTAAAAGCATGCACCACAACTGCCCAACTATTTTTGATATTATTGAAGGTGCTCAAAGACTACTATAATATGCAAAGTCTTTAATAGATTGATTACTTACTAAAAAGATACCAGATATCTTTTTATTTTTTTAAAAAAAGATATCTTTCTATAAAGATACCAGAAAGTACAAAACTTTAACACATTGACCAAGTTGTGGGGTTTCTCTGCATTATGACTTTTTCTCACAGTTTCTAGTACTACTGCCACATGCAAAGGCTTTACCACATTGCTTATTCATAGTGTTTCTCTGCAGGATGCATTCCTTTTTGTTCATAGATACTTGTGTTGTGAAAAAATTTTTATTACATTGATTTCAGTTACAAGGTTTCTCTCTGACATGTGTTCTGCTATGTATTCAAAAATGACCGTGATATCTAAATGTTGGGAAGAAACAAAAGAAACTTGTCCTAAGGACTGCCTTTTTGTTACCAACCTCCATTTAATCATAAACTGAAACTAAGTTCAAGTCCCAGGTCATAGGGGAACCTGTGTACTTAACAATATTTGGCCAGCTGTCATTGTTCATGTTTTGTTCCCCCAAACACAATGACTGTTCCTAACCATAATTTCTGTTATTCATGTTTTATCCTTCAAAATATAATGCATGTTCCTAACCACAAAAGAACAAGTGGCTGTGATAGTGTAGACCATCAACCTACATTCTTTATCATTTCACATAGAGTAACAACAGAAAAAATCTGTGATTGGGAGAAAAATGTAACTGTAACTTGGCACAGGACTTTGTGGTTTTGACTTTTGGAAGCTATATAACTTTCTGGCTCAGGGTGGGGCTGAGCCTGGGGTATTGCAGCTGAGCTTCTGAGTGTAATTTTGTGGCTCTCAATTATCAGTAGTGACTTGATTACAATAAATTCTTATCATTTGCCTTGTTCTGTGTTTGAGTTGTGTTGGATCTCAGTGGACCCCATAACATAAAAGGCTTTAGCACAGTATGTAAGCCCTGTCCAGTATGAATAGTTTCATAATGATGAAGAGTTTAGAGGTGTGCAAAGGCTTCATTATACTAAACATATTCATAGGTTTTTCTCTAGCACATATTCTTTCATGATAATGAAGACTAGAGAATTGTGCAAAGGCTTGACCATATTAAATGCACTCACAGGGTGTCTGTCTTAGCATTTCCATTGCTATGAAGAGAAATCATGAACAAGGCAACTCCTATAAAAGCAACAATTTAATTGGGACTGGCTTACAGTTTCGGAGATTTAGTCCTTTTTCATAGCAGAAAGCATGGTAGGCATGCAAGAAAACATAATGCTGGCGAAGAAGCTGACAGTTCTGCATCTTGATCCAAAGGCAGCCAGGAAGAGACTATGTTGTGGATAGCCCTGGCCTTGTATTTTGATACTAATTCCCCTTTCCTGTGAAGGGCTGCAGAGGAGGTGTGAATCATTACACAGGTGATTTCTAGTGAACCTTCTGCCCATCTTAATTTGTAAAATAAAGGCTGGAGCCAGTGATTGGGCAGAGGAAGGAAAGGTAGAGAAATAAAGATTGGTGGAAGAGAGAGAGACAACAACTGGAGGAAGACAATGGAGGAGGAAGATGACTGAGACAATGACGACTGGGGAGAGAAGAGAGAGAGAGGACTACTGGAAAGAAGAGAGGAGAGAAAAGACAATGGAGGAAGATGATGGAAGCAAGAGGTAGAAGGACAAATGTGTGACTGGGAAATCCTCAAGTTATAAGGGTCTCATAGCTGGGGAACAGGGTAGAGTAGTGATGAATCTGCCCAATCTAGGCTTACAGAATATATTCATAATGGCTGAGTTGTGTTTTCCTTGACTGCTCTTATCTGGGTTGGAGATAATTGTCTTCCACTACAAGACTGTCTGCCAGGGAGCAAGTAGGAGGGCCCATTCTGCACTGGGTGGAACTTCAAAGCCCACTTACATAGTGATGCATGTCCTCCAACAAGGTCACACCTCATAACTTCTTCCCACTCCCTGAGCCAAGCATATTCACACTACCAAATTTCACTGCCTGGCCCCCATATGATTGTGCAAACACATGAGTGCATGGGGATCATATTTTTAAAATAGCATTATACAAAATACATGAAGTTCAAATTAAAAATTCCTCATCATCTATAGCAGTCTCATAAATGTTAAAAGTCTAAAGTTCAAAGTCTCCTCTAAGATCATTCCAATCATGTAACTATAATCCCCTATACTTTCCAAAACAAATAGTACATCATATCCATCTAAATTTACAGGATATACTTCACGATTCCTTATCACCATTGTGAGGAAATACTGGGCCAAAAGAAGACCAAAAGCCAGCAAGGCAATCTCCAAACTTTGCATCTCCATGTCTGATGCCAAAGCATTCTTCAGATCTCCAACTCCTTTCTGCCCTGCTCACTGCAGCACAATTCTGTCACTTTGACTGATTTTATTTCCTGAAAGTAGTTTTCCTGAGAAGGTATCCCATAGCTCTGGAACCTAAAAATCTTGGGGTCTCCAAAGTAACTTCAAAATTACAGCTTCTTGTTCCAGTATCTGGGATCCACAGATGATCTTCTGCGTTCCTCAAAAGAAAGGAGCTGGGTCGCTTCTCCAGATCTTCCCTCTATAGTACACTAGGTTCTGCTTGACTACACTCAACTGCTGCTGCTGCTGCTCTTTTGAAAGGGTTAAAATTTTCCAAAAACTCCTAGCAGGCTGAGCAGAACCAAGAGTGCAGGTCAGCTTGGTTGTGAGCTCTGTGTTTAAGGAACTTGGCTGACCACAAGATAGATGGTTAATTACGAATAGGCTCTTGAGAATAGCCTATACAAAATGTTCTCCCTGACTGTTCCTTGAACCCTGTCATAAACTGAATAGTGGGCTGGAACTTTCCACAGGTATTCTCCAATAACCCCCTTCACTCCCCCTGGGTTGTGGTTTCCCCCTGGGTTGTGTTTTTTTTTTCCTTGTGGTTTTTGCCTTTAAATTCCCTCCACCTCCAAAGCTAGGGTTTAGACCCCACTGCCCCACATGGGTTATGGGTCTTGACCTCAACATGCTGATTGAAATATATCTCTTGCTGATTGCATTGAGTTTGGTGTCTTGTGAGTTATTGGGTGGCCGTTAATTCCCGAGGTTTGAGTGGGGGGAGTTCCTCCCTTTTGTGAGGACTTTACGTTTTGGTTCCCTGACCAAACTGTGACCATCCTAAGCTCTAAGAACCCATGGAGGTATGATTTCTGTGTTTTTGACCAATTTTGTTGTCTATATTGTCTCAGTAAAAGATTTCTGTTTCTGTGGTTTCTGTGTTTTGAGCACAGCCGTTTCTGCCTCAGGAAGAGACAGCAAACTGTTTCAGTCTCAGGAGGAGACAAACAGGTGCTGGTGGGTCACCAGCTGCTGTGCCCTGAGAGATGTCCCAGGAGGACAGGGATTCCCAGGGACACCTGGGAGATTCCCATCTGGGTGCCAGGTAGGATGTAGAATCCCTCCCGGCTGGCACTCGTGATTGAGACGGGTTTCTGTTAGTCTCTGTGTGTGTTTGTTTTGTCTGAGTTTTGTGTTACTTGTGACAATGGGACAGTGTCCCAAGCTACCTCCCACCAGCAGGAAAGAGGCGGTACACGCAGGATCCTTCTGCAGTAAAGCTTTAATGCATCTTGAGAGGGAGAGCATAAGCTTACAAGTGAAGAGGACCCTGAGGGGCGAAAGCCCAGCCCTTATATAGAAAACTGCTCCCCGCCTAGGACGTGGCACCCAATGGTTGGCTGCAGCCCGTCGGCCGATCCTGCGTCACGGGTGAGGCAGAGCACAAGGAATGGAAAGACACCCCAGCACATGTGCAAACCACTTGTTTGCCAGTTGGAACAACGGATGTCAGCGCCATCTTGTAATGGCGAATGTGAGGGCGGCTCCTCACATCTCCCCCTTTTTCTTTTAATTAGCAGGCAATAGACCACCCAATGTTGAGTGTGGAGATAGAGATCAAATCCCCAGTAAGCAAGTTAGAGAAGAGCAAGATCACCCTATCGCGTGCTACGGGCAACACCCCAGCGATGTGCAAGGGCTGATCTAGCCTACAGACCTCTCTGTGCCGTTTTTCCTGGGGGAAGGTTATTTAGGCACTCAACCTTCATGCAAGATGACATATCTCCCCAGAATAGGCCCAATCTACACTGCAGGGCCATTCCACTGCAGTGCTTAGCCATGCAACTCTCCTGGGCTGCTGAAGCACGCTCACTCTACCCAGTGCAGTGAGGGCAGCCTCTTGGGGTGCAAGAGCTGAGCGGCCAGTGATCTATTGCCTAAGCATAGAGAGCCAAATATCGGGGAAGGCACCTTGTTCTAGTGCCGTGAGTGCCTGGGTGATAACCACCTTGCCTCTTTTCATTTGTGCCTTAAGCTTGCAAACCAACCAGAGGAGTAACACACCCCCACAGCAGAGTGCAGCTCCAAACAGGCCAACTCCCACCCACTCTTTGAAGAAGGAGACGGCTGAATGGATCCATGACGACAATCCCTCGGTCAAGAATAAATCAAGGCGGGTCGAATTCACCTCAATTATGGCAAAGCACAATTGACGAAGCGTTTCTTCGAATTCTAGGGTCCAATTCTGCAATAAAAACTGAGAAAAAACTTTTGACAAATTAGCGATGTGGGTATAATTATCATAAGGTATGGATGTTATACATAACCCAGGCATCTTCTGTTCGCATCCCAATTGAGCCAACTGCCATAAAATATCAATTTGCTCTTGAACCAGGTCAATCCTCTGATTCACTAGCATCAATCCCCCCATGATTTGCAAAATAGCGGAGACTTGTACATCCAATGCTGAAGTGACTGATGCAGACAGTTGGTTTATAGAATCTGCCGCCTGCACCAAGGAGGATAATGCAAGGGCAGAGGCCGTAACCGATCCTATTACAGCGGCCCCTGCAATAATTCCCACTATAATGGCAGAAATTCCAAAATCTCTCCTAATTCTAAAATGGGCTAAAGTGTTGGGTGCCTCTACTGGCACAGGAACAAATCTCGGCAAGCGGGTAACCATGGCAAAAGGGAACATTGTAGCATTCCAGCAGAGAACAAAAAAGCAGGTATTAGGTGTGTATGTCAAGGTCTCATTCCAGATAGAACTATCATTGCTCACTATCCAAACAAAAGGTGGCCATACACAGACCGGGGTAGGTCCAAATGTGATGCTCTTAAACTCAGTATACTTGGTGTTAGCAGATTGCCAACTAAAGCTACCCCCCGATTTTCCTTTACCAAGGGAGCCACCAAGGGTACCCCTCCAGTCAAATGATAATTGTCCATTAGCGATGGCCCCCTTCCCTAGCATAACAAGGGGTGACAGATCGGTGCAACTTCCATTGACCCCACAAAGGAGCCATTGGTCAAACGAATTCGTATCTGCCTTTCTTGGATTCATGTATGTGAAATTAAATCCCATAAAGGTATCATTATAATATGTGCTAATATCTGGGGAGAAAGTAAAATATAAAACATAAACTTCCTAACAGGCAGTAGCTGTTATTGGTGGGCACGCTCTGAATTTGATCATCATAAGGGATATAGGCCAAGCCCAAAGACTTATTGGTCACCGGCATGGGAATTGGGAAGGTTGTCATAATCCCCCACCATGGTGTCCCTGTTACCATCCTCAGGCTTATCAACATCTTCATCATGATGATCAACTGTAGACCTTGGCAGCATCGGGTTTTTCATGTTCAAAGATCTTGCGGGTCAGTCTCTCTGGTACCCAGAAGGGATTCTTGTTCTCCTGTGGGAAGACACAAACAGCTCCCCTGGATCTTATTAAAATAGGATCCGGGCCTTTCCATTTTCCTGTTAGCACATCTTTCCATTTTACCATTTCTTTTGGCCTGTCAGGCTCTATACAATGACGCTCAGCCACAGTGTGGCCTTGAGCATCAAGATTCAAAAAATTAAGGGTAAAGAGTGCCATGGAAACAGCTACTCTTGGTACTGGGGGGAGAGCCTCCTCGACTCCTCCTTTCTGTTTTATTAAATATGATTTAAGCATGCGATGGGCATGTTCTACAATGCCTTGTCCTTGAGGGTTGTATGGAAGTCCAGTCAAGTGAGTTACTGCCATTTGGTGACAGAACTGTTGAAATTTTTGAGATGTATAAGCTGGTCCATTGTCTGTTTTGAGGAGTTTGGGTTTCCCCCAGGCACTCCATGCTTCCAGACAATCTTGGATCACATGTGAGGCCTTTTCACCTGTTAGAGGTGTGGCAACAATGATACCAGAACATGTATCAATAGAGACATGTAAGTATTGAAGCCTTCCAAAGGAAGGGACATGAGTAACATCCATCTGCCAGACCTGTAAAGGCCTTATGCCACATGGGTTTATTCCCACATGAGGAGCAGGCAAGAATTCACAGCAATTTTGGCATTGAGTAACAATCTCCCTGGCTTCTTTTCTGGTAAGGGAGAAACGGTGATGCAAGGTCT
The DNA here is from genome assembly GCF_011762505.2 of Arvicanthis niloticus. Classification (NCBI taxonomy): domain Eukaryota; kingdom Metazoa; phylum Chordata; class Mammalia; order Rodentia; family Muridae; genus Arvicanthis; species Arvicanthis niloticus. The sequence goes on along the minus strand of NC_047664.1, from coordinate 91,372,067 downwards.
CCGCTGTCACATGAAAATGTTTGTGGAACTCCCTTGCTGCTTCTGTTTGAGATGATAACGCAACGGCCACGAGCTTGGTAGCTTTATCTGCTAGCTCATTTCCCAAAGTCATAGGGCCAGGGAGTCCTGAATGGGCTCTGATATGAGTAATATACATAGGAGATCTTCTATTCAACAAAGCAAGCTGTATTTGTTGAAAGGTGCCATGAACTCTGCTGGAGGGCTTTATGATTCCAGCCACTTCAAGAAGGTTAACTGCGTTAACCACGTAAAAGGAATCTGACACAATGTTAAGAGGCCCTGAAAAGGTTTTAAGGACCTCCAGTACCACCAAACATTCTACAAGTTGAGGTGATGTTTCACTGAACTGTTTTGACACCACTTTATTATTTACTACATAAGCACCTATACCAGTCTTTGACCCATCTGTATATACAACAATCCCATCCTTAAGAGGTTGCCTAGCTGTAATTTGTGGAAATACTATAGCCTGATTCAAGGCAAATTGTAAAACAGGATGTTTAGGATAATGATTATCAATCTGTCCTGAAAAGGAGGTAACCAAAACTGCCCAATCATTAGAGGTGGCTGCCAGAACTTGTACTTGCGCAGCAGTATAAGGTGTAATGAGAGAGTTAGGCTCTCGTCCAAAATGAGTAATGGCTGCCTTTATTCCACAAAGCGCAAGCTGGGCAATTGCATTGGGATACCAGTCTATAATTTTGGCAGGAGAGGCGTTCGGATGAACCCATAATAAGGGCCCTTTCTGCCACAACACAGCAGTTGGCAGCCGAATGGTTTTCATAACACACAGGATAAAAGGTTGTGATTCATCAATGCGCTGCAGTTGAGCTCTTTGCAAGGCATCCTCTACCTTCTTTAAGGCCTAACTTGCGGCAGGAGTAAGGGCCCTAGGAGAGGAGATATGGGGGTCTCCTTCTAAGACATCAAATAAAGGTTTCAACTCAGCTGAAGAAATTTTCAAAAAGGGTCTGAGCCAATTTATATCTCCCAATAATTTCTGAAAATCATTGAGGGTATGCAGATGGTCTCTACGGATTTCCAATTTTTGGGGAATTATATTGGTAGGGGAAATAACAGTCCCCAAGAAGGTGCCCACCTCAGAGATCTGAACCTTCTCCACTGCTATTTGTAAGCCCCATTGTGCCAAAGTTTCTATCAAACAGGGGTAGGCTTTTTGTAATATTTTTAACTCTTTATGTGACAAAAGTATGTCATCCATATAATGTATGACAAGTAAGGTGGGAAACCATTGTCTTAGCGGTCCCAAGGCTGTTTGAACAAAAATTTGACACATGGTGGGGCTATTGGCCATGCCCTGGGGTAAGACTTTCCATTGATACCTCTTGTCTGGTTCCATATGATTAATGGAAGGAACAGTAAAAGCAAATCTAGGCCTATCTTTAAGGCACAAGGGTATGGAGAAAAAGCAATCTTTAATATCTAAAATGAGGAGCTTCCAGCCACAAGGGAGAGCAGAGAGCACAGGAAGGCCCCTCTGGACTGGGCCTAACAATTTCATCTGTTCATTAATTGCTCTGAGGTCATGGAGTAATCTCCATCTTCCCGACTTCTTTTTGATCACGAAGATGGGAGTATTCCAAGGTGAGGTAGAAGACTCAATATGATCAAGCTTTAACTGTTCCCCCACCAATCTTGTTACAGCTTCTAATTTTTCAGAGGATAAAGGCCATTGGGGAACCCACACTGGGTCCTCTGTTTTCCACGGTATAGGCTGTACTACCCCAACGGCCCCTAGGAAAAACCTAACCCTTTTCTATCTTGTTTTCTACTAGGGGATATAGGCTCCACCCTGCCCTGTTCCAACTTTCCCAGTCCTTTTCCTTCCCTGTAGCCCATCTTAATCATCATGTCTCTTGCCTGGGCCGAATATGGTTTTGTAAGAATAGGTTCATTTGACAGGGTGAGACCCATACCCTACAAGACATCTCTTCCCCAGAGGTTAACGGGGAGAGGAAGAACATAAGGTATAAATTTTCCCTGCTGTCCTTCAGGGGATTCCCAGGTCAAGGTTGTGGAGCTGATGGTGGGGCAAGACTGATATCCTAGGCCTTGTAACGAATGTGATGACTCAATGGTGGGCCATGCTTTGGGCCACCAGTGTGAGGAGATGATACTTTTATCAGCCCCGGTATCTAGAATACCCTCAAAATCTTTTCCTTTTACTTTTAAACGCAGTTTAGGCCTTTCATTCAAGGGAATCATTAAGTAAGCTAGATCTCTGCCTGAGGAGCCCATCTGTTCTGTTCCTACTCTATTGACCTCTCCCACTTCAGGGAGGAGTAGCAACTGGGCTATTCGATCTCTCTTTGTAATAGAAAAAACTCCTCTAGGGCTAGAACATAAGACTTGTATTTCAGGAGAATGCTGGCCATCCACTACCCCGGGGTACACTATTAAACCTTGCAGGGTGAGTGATCCTCGGCCAAGGATAAGGCCCATGATTCCAGGAAGCAAGGGTGTTATAGGCTCCACCGGAATTGGCTGAATATTCATTTGTGGCATTAGTAAGAAGTTGGAGGCGGCACGCAAGTCCACCCTTGTGGGTCTTCCTGGGTTATTTCCTGATTTCTCTTTCTGTTGGCTTCCTGGGTTCTGACTAGTTGGTTCCCATATCTTTGAGGGCCCTGGGATCGGGGGCCCGATGTCCCATTTTTTAGCATCTTGTTGGACTGATTATCCAGCGGGGGGAGGAGTCTGCCCCTAATATCTCTTACTGAACGGCATTCACTAGCTTTATGATATCCCTTGCCGCATCTGTCACAAAGAGTGGGAGTCTCTACCTTTCTATTCAAATTTGTACAATCCTTTTTAAAATGACCGGGCTTCCCACAATTATAGCAGACCTTTGGACCGGATCTCATGGGGGGGGGCACCTCTGTGATTGAAGAATAGCAGCCGCCAACCCGACATTAGTAAGGGGCCCTCCAAGCTCTCGGCAGACCCTAAGCCAATCTTGTAAGCCCTTGTTTTTACATGGAGCAATGGCTGCTCAGCACTCCTGAGTGGCTTGTTCAAAAATTATCTGTTGGATTAGGGGCTCGACTGGACCTACGTCTCCGAAAATACACCCAGCTGCCTCTGTCATTCTGGCCACAAAATCTGAAAAGGACTCTTGGGGTCCTTGAATTATCTTTGTGAGTTGTCCATTCGCTTCCCCTTTTCGGGAAAGTGCCTTCCATGCCCTAATGGCCGTGGCAGAGACCTGGGTATAGGCTCCCCAATGATAGTTAGCTTGATCAGCAGTATAAGCCCCTTGACCTGTTAACAGGTCTAAGGTCCAATCTCTCTGTTCCGGGGTCAAGGCAGTAGCGTTGACCCGGGCTTGCGCTTGTGCGGTCTCATACCACAGTGCTTTCCATTCCATATATTGGCCCATATTAGGGAGGGCGGCTTTTGCAATCATTTGCCAATTGGCTGGTGTTAATGCTGAATTGGCGAGTCTATCAAGCTGTACCAGGGTAAAATTAGCATTGGTCCCATACTTGAGAACAGATTCGGCCAGTTCCTTAAGCTGGTTGAAATCTACTGGCGCATGAATTCGCCCTCCATTTTCTGTTTCAAAAACAGGGAATACAGTCCTGATCTTTTTCCTCACCTTTTCTGGTACAAGCGAGTATCCTGATGGAGGATGCACCTCATAAGGTGGAGGTGCAGAGGGCACCGTCTTTTGAGGAGAAATTCTAGGTAATTTTTTATATTTTTTGTTATCATCTGGGTGATATCTCTCTGCCTCATATCTAGCTGCTTCTTCATCTAACTCAGCCTCCTCCTCCGAGTTAAGAGTATCCTTATCAGAGGTGTCATCATCACCGGAGCTTTCCGGACTGTTGAGGGTCAGTGCCTCCAGCTCCAAAGAGGGGTAGAGCCCACCCTTTCTCTCCTTACGAGGGATACTGGACTCCATCAGGGGTTTCTCTCCTGTCTTAGGAGGGTGCCTATCCTTCTTTTTTGGGACGTTCTTTTTCTTGCATGCGCCCAACCTCTCACTCCGTTCGGTTTCTGATATGCTGTCCTGAACTCCCTCAAGAGTAACCTGCCCTTCACTTACTGCTTCCTTACAGTTTTCATCTTCTAAACAGTTTTTAATAAGCTTCCATATGGCCTTAGTACCCAGTTTCAAGTCCTTATCTGCGTGATGGCGATCAAGATCTTTTCCCAATTTATTCCAAGAAGCGAGAGTCAGGGAACCCGAGCAAGCGTACCAGGGAGCGACCCGGTCCACTTCTTTCACGAAACTCCTCAACGTTTTCTGTCCAATTTTAATGTCACGTTGTTTTAGAACGGCCTCCAGTGTGGCGATTACTGACTGTGAGGAAACCGTGGTGGGCGCAGCTTATCTACGTCCGGCTTACCGCCCCCAAGAAAACGAAAGTAAGATGTTCTGCGCCGGCAGCTTATTTACGTCCGTCTTACTGGCAGCGAAGATGAGGAGTCTACACGCCACTCTTTTATCTACAAGAGATTCACGGTGAGATCTCGGAGGTGTTGCTGCTCATGTACCTCGGACTGACAAACACCAACCGAATTAACAAATGCCACTGCAGAAACAAGCGATCAAGAGAACTAGGACAAGGACCATGAAAATCACAATGAAGATCAGGCCAAAATTTTCAGGGGCAGACATACCTCTCCGAACGTACCTCCCTGCAGTTCTGAATCCTCCTCTGAATCGAGGGGTCCTCTGAGGTGCTGACGATGATAAGGTTGAGGTTCCCGGGTTTTGGCACCAGATGTCCCGCGCTACCTCCCGCCAGCAGGAAAGAGGTGGTACACGCAGGATCCTTCTGCAGTAAAGCTTTAATGCATCTTGAGAGGGAGAGCATAAGCTTACAAGTGAAGAGGACCCCGAGGGGCGAAATCCCAGCCCTTATATAGGAAACTGCTCCCCGCCTAGGACGTGGCACCCAATGGTTGGCTGCAGCCTGTCAGCCGATCCTGCGTCATGGGTGAGGCAAAGCACAAGGAATGGAAAGACACCCCAGCACATGTGCAAACCACTTGTTTGCCAGTTGGAACAACGGATGTCAGCGCCATCTTGTAATGGCGAATGTGAGGGCAGCTCCTCACAGGACAGACTGTGACTAAAGTTTAACCCTAGATTATTGGACTGAAGTGAGACCTCGAGCCCACAACTTGTCAGTTGAGATCATGAAAGGACTGCGACAGACTTTTTGTGCCTCAGAGTGGCAACTTTTGATGTTGGCTGGCCGCCAGAAGGGACTTTCAACTTGACTATTATTTTTGAAGTTATTTTTCAGGAAGGACCGGGGTCACATCCTGATCAACAGCTATACCTTACTGTGTGGCAGGACCTGGTCCAAGATCCACTACCATGGGTGAGAAAGAGGAAGCCAGGCTTCTGAGCCCTGGCCCTCTGCAGAATGAGGCACAGACCAAACTAGAAGATTAATCACCCTTCTTTTTCAGATAACCCTGCCAGTCTGATGGGACTGGAAGAGTCTTTGATGTTTTCCCACCAGCCCACCTGGGATGATTGCCAGCAACTTTTACAGGTTCTCTTTACCACAGAAGAACGAGAAAGGATCCTATTAGAACCCCCTTTAACTGACCAGACTGGGACACAGCTACAGGTAGGGAGTGACTGACAGTTTACCCCACCGGGCTCTGGTGACAGGTAAGAAGTTACAGTGTATAGAGGAATTAGAAGATAGAGAGAGAGAAAGGACTGGGTCTAGACAGACAGACAGGGCAACAGAAGACCAAGACCAAATGAGAGTGGAGAGATGCAAAGACGTCTGTTAGAAAAAGATCAATGTGCCCACTGTAAAGAAAAAGGACACTAGGCTCAAGACTGCCAAAGAAGAAAGGCAGGACCCCTAAGGTCCTGGCTCTCAAAGAAGATGACTAGAGGGGACCTTGAGAGTGGAGAGGACCCCTATGGACTTTCTGATGGATACTGGAGCAAAATATTCAGTTCTGAAACAATCATTGAGAAAGTAAAAATACAAAAAGACCATAGTCATGGGGCAACTGGGCAGAAACAATATTCTTAGACTACTTCACAAACTGTTTACCTGGGAAAAGGACAAGTGTCTCATTCCAGTTATTTCTGAGTGCCCCATCCCTTTGTTGGGGAGAGACAAAGAGAGAACCCCCACCTCTATGATATTGGCCTTAAAACTAGAAGATGAGTAACGGCTTCATGAGCTTCAAAAACTGCAAGAACCCCCCCCCCCCAATTAGTAAATGGTTAACAGAATTTCTAAAAGCTTGGACTGAAACTGGAGATGAAAACCAGCGCCTCCCCTATTGGAGTGTGCAGTACCCAATGAGTCGTGAAGCCAGAGAAAGAATTAGACCTCACATTCACAGACTGTTGCAACAGGATATTCTGGTTTCTTGCCAGTCACCATGGAACACCCCCCTACTACCAGTAAAGATGGCAAGGCACTACATTTGAAAAGCCATTGCTGCTGTGGCCTTGCTTGTCAAAGATGTTGATAAATAGACTCTGGGACAACAGATAACTGTTGTGGCAACCCACTCCCTTGAGAACATTATCCGGCAGCCCCCTGACCAATGAATGACTAATGCCCACATGAAAGGGTGATCTTTGCCCCCCCCCCCCCACCATCCTGAACCCTGCCACCTTGCTGCCTGATACTGATGATTCCTCCCTCGTCCATCGCTGTATTGACATTCTGGCAGAGGACCAACCTTGGCCGAGAAGTCCAAACTGGTATACAGACAGGAACAGCTTTGTGATTGAAGGTAATCGAATGGCGGGAGCAGCAGTGGTAGATAGAAAACAAGTGATTTGGGCTAACAGCCTGCCAGAAAGAACACTGATAGCAGGTATGCTTTTGCCACTGCCCATATTCAAGGGGCAATTTACAGACAGAGGGTACTGTTGACTTCTCCAGGAAAAGACATTAAGAACAAAGAAAAATACTGAGCCTCCTTGAGGCCATCCATCTGCCTAAAAAGTGGCCATAATTCATTGTCCTGGGCATCAGAAAACTCAGGATGCTGTTGCTGAAAGAAATTAGATGGCAGATTTGACTGCTAAAAAGGCTGCTCAAAGAGCTATGATCCTGACTGTTGAAAGTCCTAGAAAATATCTTCATGTCCATGTTAAAAATAGTCCTTCCACAGAGAGAAGGACGAAGATATGTGACAAATTTACATCCTTTAGCTCACCTAGGAGCTAAACACTGGAAGAACTTGGTAAAGTCCTCCCAATTTTATGTGTTGAACTTATCTGAAATACCTGAAACAATAATAAAAAACTGTGAGGCTTATGCTCTAACACTGGGTATTCAAGATGTCCCCCAGGAAGAAGACTCCAAGAACACAGACCTGGGGCCTATTGAGAAATAGACTTCACAGAAGTCAAACCTGCTAAATACGGTAACAAATATTTGTTAGTCTTTATAGATACTTTTTCAAGCTGGGTAGAAGCCTTTCCTACAAAGACTGAGACTGCCAATGTGGTGGCTAAGAAACTCCTAGAAGAGATCTTCCCTAAGTTTAGAAGCCCAAAATAATCAGGTCTGACAATGGACCTGCCTTTGTTGCCCAGGTAAGTCAGGGACTGGCCATTCAACTGGAGATCAATTGGAAGTTACATTGTGTCTATAGACTCCAGAGTTCAGGACAGGTAGAAAAGATGAATAGAACTATTAAAAAGACCTTGACAAAATTAGCCTTAGAGACCAGTGGGGATGACTAGACAGCCCTCCTTCCTTTTGCCTTGTTCCAGGTTATGATTTAAGATAACACCTTATAAAATTTTATGTGGGGGGTCTCCACCACTTACTAAGATAGGTTAGAATATATGATTCTGATGTTGTTCTTTCTAAATTCCTGTTTGCCCACATGAAAACAGTTGAGGTGTTCCGACGTGAGGTCTGGGAATAGTTAAAAGCAGTTTATTAGACTGGAGACCTGAGTGTGCCACATCAGTTCCAGGTTAGAGATGCTGTTCTCATCTGCCACCACTGGGTTGAGAACCTTGAGCCTCATTAGAAAGGACCACACCTGGTGCTCCTGACCACCCCCACAGCGGTGAAAGTTGAAGACATTTCTACTTAGATTCATGCCTCCCATGTGAAAAGAGCTTCTAATTATAGGCCCCTATATATTAAATAAATTAGTTATCTTTATTAGAGGAAGAATAAGTGCTGTTTAGATTTTGATGTTATGTCAACAGGACCATGCCTACAGGGTCAAGATAACCAAAAATATGAAGATGCTGAAATTTAGTTCTATGATTAGAAAGAACTCTTTCATCAGAAGAAGTGGAAAAATAAAAGGGTTAAAATTTTTCAAAAACTCCTGGCAGGCTGAGCAGAACCAAGAGTGCAGGTCAGCTTGGTTGTGAGCTCTGTGTTTAAGGAACTTGGCTGACCACAAGATAGATGGTTGATTACAAATAGGCTCTTGAGAATAGCCTATACAAAATGTTCTCCCTGACTGTTCCTTGAACCCTGTCATAAATTTAATAGTGGGCTGGGACTTTCCACAGGTACTCTCCAATAACCCCCTTCACTCCACTTGGGTTGTAGTTTTTTGCTAGAGGCTTTTGCCTTTAAATTCCCTCTACCTCCAAAGCTATGGGGTCAGACCCCACTGCCCCTGCGTGGGCTATGGGTCTTGATTGCATCTAGTTTGGTGTCTTGTGAGTTATTGGGTAGCCGTGAATTCCTGAGGTTTGAATGGGGGCAGTTCCTCCCTTTTGTGAGGACTTTACACTTTCTGCTCATCCCATGGGACTGACATCTTCAATATATTGGGTTCTTCTGTGACAAATAGTCTTGACTCTGTTCTTCTCATGCTCCCTTCATAGTGCCAAGCCTTAGCTGCACTGCATGAAACATTCATGCCTAAAAACCAGTGCCACCTGGGTGAGTCTTACCCAGGACCAAGTCAAGCTGCACCACAAGGTACAACCTTGGCTACCTCTGAAATATATCTTCTTTCTCCTCTCAGAAAACACTCACCAGAAGATGTCACCTCAGTGGTGCTGGTTTCTTCTTCATCCCCACTAATTTTCTAACTACAGCTAACCAGCATCAGTTGTCTCAGTAGTCTCTTCTGTTCTTGCCTCTAAAGCCAGAGCCACATGGACAAAGCTGCTGAGTTCTTCTGCTTGCTGGGGCAGGAACATGGCCCCTTCAATTACATTATCACCAGCTTTCTATTTTCAACAACTTCACTGCTTAAACTTGGCAGTACTGGAACTTACTCAGTAGTTTAACCTTGAACTCAGAGATCTGCATGGCTCTGTCTCCTGAATGCTGGATAATACATGTGTAACACTTTGCCCATACCTAAGCTTTTCTTTACCTAAAACTTGTTCTGTACCAGGATGACTTGATTCAGAGATCTGCTTGATGCTCATCTCTTGGGATTTAAGGCATATATAACCATGCCTGTATTTAAGTATTTTATTTTAGATCTTAAAATAAAAACTCAGAATAGTAATTACAATCCATCAATTGTCAATTTCATATATGCTGGTAACTCTTGTGTCCACATGAAAACAATAACCAGGTAATAATAATGCCTAACATGATACAGTTCTCCTTTGTACAACTGCAAATCCATAAGTTTAGGTGGATGGAATCTTGCCCTAATGTCACCATTCCTTTAATACCATTTAATATCATTGATCACAGGATTTAGCTTCATTCAACTTCCTGGTAAGGCTTTTCTCTTTTGACCTAATATTTTCTATTTTTTTTCTTTCTAAGATTACTATGCTTGTTCAAAACAATCATCATGAGACTAAACATAGGTCAAAGGCTTTGCTGGCTTTACTGAGACTTCCTTCGTCAATGCAATTAACATCAACCTCTTTACCTTATCTTCAAGGACACTCTACAGACAAGGACAAAAGGCAGCAATAGATCTTCAGCAAAACATTGTAAAAACTATATACAGAGTTCAAATCACCCCCAGTACATATGTGTTTCCTATTCCTACTAGGATGGCCCAGTAAGTTCCCTTTAATGCATATACATATCCAAAGTCTAAAAATCATCATTGCTCCATTAAAACAAAACAAAGCAAAGCAAAAAACAAAACAAAACAAAACATGGTCAGGCCTATCATAGCAATACTTAAGTCTGGGCTACCAACTTCTGTCTTAGAATTTCCATTGCTAAGAAAAGACATTGTAGCGAAGGCAACTGTGTTAAAGGCAAATATTTAATTGGGCCTGGATTACAGTTTCAAATGTTTAGTCCATTACCATCATAGCAGGAAGAATATCAGCATGCAGGCAGGCATGATGCTGGAGAAGGAGCTGGAGAGTTCTGCATCTTCATGTGGTTTCTCTCTTGTATGTGACTTGCAAATGTTTACAACACTGATTACATTCATAAGGTTTCTCTCCTATAACTGGTCTTTTATAGTAATGAAGACTATAAAGTTGAGAAAAGTCTTTACCATGTTGATTAAATTCATGAGGTTTCTCACTGGTATGGGTTTTTTTTTAATGATACTGGAGGTAACTGGATCTTGCAAAGGCTTTACCACACTAATTACATTCATAATGTTTTTCTCTAGTATGTGTTCTTTTATGTCTTTGGAGATGACTGGGTCTTGCAAAGGCTTTACCACATTGATTACATTCATGAGGTTTTTCTCCAGTATGTGTTCTTTTATGATATTGGAAATGACTGGATGTGTTAAAGGCTTTACCACAACGATTACATTCATAGGGTTTCTCTCCAGTATGTGTTATTTTATGTCTTCTGAGATTACTGTAATATGAAAAGGCTTTACCACATTGATTACATTCATAAGGTTTCTCTCCAGTATGTGATCTGTTATGACATTGGAGACCACTGTGACATGAAAAGGCTTTACCACATAGATTACATACATAAGGTTTTTCTCCAGTATGTGTTCTTTTATGATGCTGGAGATGACTAGATCTTGCAAAGGCTTTACTACATTGATTACATTCATAGGGTTTCTCTCCAGTATGTGTTCTTTTATGATATTGGAGATGACTGGGTCTTGCAAAGGCTTTACCACATTGATTACATTCATAAGGTTTCTTTCCAGTATGTGTTCTTTTATGTCTTTGGAGATGAGTGGATGTGATCAAGGTTTTACCATAATATTTACATTCATAAGGTTTCTCTCCAGTATGTGTTCCTTTATGATATTCTAGAGTTCTATCTTCTGTATAGGCTTTACCACTTTGATTAGATTCATATGGTTTTCCCCCATGGTGACTTCTTACATGCCTGAAACAATAATTGGCACATGGGAAAGCTTAACTACATTCATTACCCTGACCAATCTTTTTTTTTTTTTTTTTTGGTTTTTCCAGACAGGGTTTCTCTGTGTAGCCCTGGCTGTCCTGGAACTCAGAAATCCACCTGCCTCTGCCTCCCAAGTGCTAGGATTAAAGGTGTGCGCCACCACCACCTGATTCTTTTTTAATATTAGACCAAACTATAAAATTAACTCATATAGGTAAAATGATTGGTCAGAGCCAGGCGGTGGTGAGTTCCAGGATAGCCAGGTCTACAGAGTGAGTTCCAGGATAGCCAGGACTACACAGAGAAACCCTGTCTCAACCCCCCCCCCAAAAGAATCAGATGCTAAGGTTTTATCACTTCATATATTCATGGTGTTCTTCCCACTATGGGTTGTTTTCCCTCTTTAAAAATTCCTGTGATGGTAACAACATTTATTACATGCCTTATATTTCTAACATCCTTTTTCTATATGAGATTTCTATATGATGGATTTCATGTATCTGAAGTAAAATGGAATGAGGCAGAGCTGGAGAACACTGGTTGCATTTATAATTTTTCTGTAGTGTGAATCACAATACAGTTGCACCAGGAGCCAGGAAAAACAAAAGAATTTCAATATTTCTAGTACCCATAAGGATTTTCTGCAGTGTGACTTTTGGGTTGTTTCCAGTAAAGTCAGAAAACCAATTAATTGCAAACATCTATCATATTCAGAGAGCCTCCCAAAGGGAGAATACTACATTTTTTTCTCATTGTCCTAGAATAGAAAAAGGTATGCGGCTCCTTTAAATATACCTATGCTCACATGGTTTTATCCATTCTAATACTTGATATACCAATGAAAAGAAGAATAAAATGTTTGCATATTGAATTTACAATATTTGATTTTTGGTTCCTTGTAGACTTGCTGTATATAGATTAAGGCTTCTCCATGACAACATTTTTGGATCTCATAAACTGACCGCTCCATAAAATTAGCAATGCACTACAAGAATCAGAATACTACCAATTTTGCTATGGAGTATTTGCTTATTAGAAGGTTTTGGATACATATTTATCACTATTCAGTGTGCAACATGTAAATATTATGAGACTATATTATGAGACTATATTATGAGAGGGGTAGTTCCACAGCATAGCTCTAATGGAGCTACAAATCAAATAACGATATCTCTTAAGGCACTGTTTTCTTGTCAGCTTTCTTAGAAGAATGCCTTGCAAACACAAATCAGAAAACTGACAGTGAGGTACATAGTTTTGTCAGAAAATTATAATCATAGCTACGCTTAAAGGATTAATATTTGACACACTTGCTTTCCTTTAGACCTTCCAGAACACATTAAAATTTCCTCACAAATATATTTGTATCAGCTTGCACATGAAAATTACCTTTCATGCCTTCCAGAACTTTGACATTGTTCTTCAATATGATGCTCTTCCCAACTGTAACCTAAAACACGGTACCAGAAAATGAATGATATAGTATTGGAAATTAGGCAAAATTCAAGTTACTGTGAATTTTGACAGCACTGAACCTGAATTATTTAGCTCAATCTTCCTTGTTCTCAATTGAAATAACAGAGGATCATCAATAACCAAGAATCACTTGTTCCATTATTTTGAAAAGCAAAACAAAATTCACAGTCTTACCTATAACAGTGAGGTTCCAGTAGGTCTCCAGCATCACATCTTTGTAGAGATTCTTCTGGGAAGGATCCAGCAAATTCCACTCTTCTGCAGTGAAGTTCACATGCACATCATCATAAGTCACTGCATCCTAAAATATTCCATACATGTGTACAACAGAAAGCATGATTGTGACATCACTGTAAATAAATGGATACTTTCTACACAATGTAATAATGTAATTCTGGTGCTTCCTTCACTTATTTCCTGAAACAGAAGTTATAATCATTCTGTCATTTTAGAAGGAAATTGAATTATAAGTTTCACTTGTGTTGCTTCTGATCCCTTTGAATAGGATATTAGCCTGGCAATACAAATGGCAACTGAGAGGGATATATGGGGGAAACAGATGAACTGTACTGAGCAAACATCTGAAAAGCTGTATGAATAATTACTAACTACAAAAATGATGGGCAAGCTGCATGTATTTGCTTATATCTTTAACCACAGAGGTACAGGAAGGTGTATATCATTGAGCTGGATGCTGGCGTGGTCTATGTGATGTGTTGCAGGACAGCAAAAGTTATATATTAAGACCCTCACTCTCTTGCAAAAACCAATCGAGGAAACAAACATGATAGAGAAAACTCATGATTCTTTACTGAAGTTCCTACAAAGAATTATATATTCACTGTAGTTCTGTATTTGTTGGGGGCCGACTTTTAGCAGAAAGTGGCTATCAGCTTTGCAGCCATCTTGAGCCATATACCCTGACTTGAGACTTGGATTACAATAGCCTATAACAGCTGAGCACACTCCGATAATCTTGATTTAGATACCTTGGGTGTGTGAGATTAAAGGTGTGTGAGATTAAAGGTGTGTGAGATTAAAGGTGTGTAACTTAAGAGTGTGACTTAGAAGTATAGAGATCAGATTTAGAGACAAGACCTAAGGGCATGATTAAAGGTGTGACCAAAAGGCATGGCTTAGAAGTGAGATATATAAAAGGCAGAGACAGAACAGACAGAGATCAGACACAGCAGACAGAGGAGACAGAGAAGCAGTCACTTGGGAGAGAACTTGGAAGAAGAAACTTGCAACTTGGAGGCACTAGGGACTAGAAACTAGGGAATAGGAACTCAAGACTTGGGACATGGACTAGGAAGAAAGACTGAAGAATAAACAGGACTGAAACACAGTCTGTCTGGTCTCCATTCTTTGAGTCCAGCCTCTCTCTCTCTTGCTGAACCCCGACCCATGGACTGGAGCAGCAGCTTGGACCGGGATACAGTGGCCGCCAAACTTGGGGCAGCCTAGGCCTCAACATTTTGCTCGGGCCGCAACATTTTTGCCGCCCAAAGTGAGGCTCCAGCTTAGGTTTCAACATGTATTTATTTTGCAAAAACATGAAGTGAACCAGTTTAAACATTAATAAATTTTACTAGAAGGGAATGAATGTTTAAACAGTTGAAAATGAACAGATGAAAATATTAGTAATGTATATGTTGACCAGAAATAAGGAACATAGGGCAGGAAAGATAGTTCAGGAGTGGAAAGCTCTTGATGGTCTTTCATATAATGGTAGTCAATTTCTAGTATTTACATGGGGATCAACAACTACCCTTTACTTCAAGATCAAGAGTACTGAGGCCATCTTCTGACAACAGTATATATGAGGCACATATGATATTCAAATTCATGCACACAGGCATAATACTCGTATTTATTCAAAAATTTCAGAAGAAACACAAGAGTTCGGCAGAATGGCATACACCTGGAATCCAAGGACTCTGAAGCCTCAGGTAGTATTGATAACATGAACATATGCCATCCAGAGAATTAGAATATAACCTATATATTTGGCTAAATTTTAAAATCAAAGATGTGGATGAAGAGGTGCACAGAAACATGTGCTTATTTTACAAAACTTGTCAGGTGGCTTCTGTGGTTTCTATATTTACTATCAGCACAAGAAGAGCTTCACAAAGAATTTTGGTCTAGAAAACAAAAAACAAAATATATAAAGTTAAAAATATAAAACCACCAGGTTTGCAAAATAGCTTAGCAGTGAATAGCAAATGCTTATACTGTATCTTATGTGATTTAGGGACTGAGAACAAATGGGGAATGTATGGGAGTGTGAGAAGAAAGTGGAAGAATCAGTTTCAACCACAACACAGTAGACACAGAACAAAATATGTCCTGACTAAAAGAAATGCAGGGGTAAAGCTGTAGCAGAGACTAAAGGAATTGTTAATGAAAACTTGCCGAGCTGTAGACCCACCTTATGGACAAGCACAATCCATGACATCATTAGGATTACTCTGTTAGGCTCCCACACAGGAACCTTGCATAATTGTTCATTAAGAGGCTCTACGCATTAGCTGACTTGAAACAGATGCAAAGAACCACAGACAAACATTGAATGGTCCTTGGGGACTGTTATGGAAGAGCTGGGGGTAAGGATTGATGACCCTGCAGAGGGTAGGAATGCCTCAACAGGAAGACCAACAGTCTCAACTGACCTGGACCCTTGGAGACACTCACAGACTGATCCACAAACAAAATAGCACACACAGTCTGGACTAAGATCCCTGAAACACATAGAGCAGATATGTAGCTCAATCTTCATAAGGGTCCTCCAACAATTGTAGCAGGGGCTGTCCCTAAAGCTGCTGCCTATTTTTGGAATCTGTTTTTGTAACTGGGCTGCCATTTCTGGCCTCAGTGGGAGAGGATGCACTTAACCCAACAGAGACTTGATGCACCATGGTATGGAGATACCCAGTGGTCCATACATTCTCAAAGGAGAAACAGGATATTGGAGGGAGGGACTCTGTGTGGGCAGGGAACCTAGAATAGGGACTTGACAAAGTTCATAGCCATCTTATTTATAACAGCTTGAAAGTGAAAGAATCAAGATGTCCCTCAACCAAAATATAAATATGGAAAATGTGGTTCATTTACAAAATGGAACATTATTTACTTCTCAAATACAAGGACATCATGAATTTTGCAGGCAAATGGATACAACTAGAAATTATCATCCTGAGTGAGGTAACCCAGACCTAAAAGCACATGCATGCATGTATGTACTCACTTACAAGTGAATAATAATCAAAATACAGGAAACCCACACTATATTCCATAGACCAAAAGAAACTGAACAAGAAGGAAGGCCCAAATGAGCATGTTTGAATCTCACTCAGAAGTGGGAATAAAACAATCATAGGAGGCAGATGGAAGAGAGAGAACTGGATGGGAGAGCAGATAACAAAGGGAAAGCAGGGTCAGGAACAGGTGTGGTGAGAGACAAGAGAGGGCCAGAGGTACAGAATATTGAATTGAAATCTGCAGCAGGCAGGGGTGGAAGGGTGGAGGCATCTTTAGGATGTGACACAGACCAAGAATTGGAGGGCAACAAGGAGTCTATGGGGTGTGATTTTAGCTGAGATGCATAGCAGTGAGATATGAACCTTGAAGAGACCACATCCTGCAGACAGGCAGGACGGCCAGTGGAGAGTTAAGGACACCAACCGAACCAAAAATCATTCCACCCAAAATTGGTCTTGTCTACAACAAATGCAGGCACAAAGATGGAGTAGGGATAGAGGGGATGACCAAAATATACCCTGTCCAACTTGAGACCCATCTCAAAGGCAAGCACTAGTCTCTGACATTAGTGAAGATACTTTGTTAGACTTGCAGACAGTATGAAGTTTAGCATTATTGTCCTCTGAGAGTCTCCATCCAGCACCTGACTGAAACAGATGCAGATACCCACAGCCTAACATTGGAGAGAGCTCAGGGAGTCTTTGGAAGACTTGGGGAAATGATTGAGGGCCTCTGAAAGAACAGAAAGTGTATAAGAAGACCATCATAGTTAACTAACCTGGACCCCAGGAGACTCTCAGAGACTGAGTCAGTCACCCACCAAAGAGTATACACAGGATGGACAGAGGTGCCCAGCATATATGTACTACATGTGCTACTCAGTCTTCATGTGGGTTCCCCAACAACTGGAGTGGGTTAAGGTATTGCCTGTCTGTCCAAACTGTCCAAACTGTTTCCCATACTTGGATGGCCTGTCTGACCTCAGTAGGAGTGGATGTGCTTAACCATGCAGAGACTTGACATGCCATGACTGGGGAATACTCAAGTGCTCCCCACCCTCCCTGGGGAGAAAAAAGGAGTCAGGGATGAGGTATTGTGGAAGATGGAATGGGGAGGGGGTAGTAACTGAGATATAATGGAATATATAAATAAATGGGAAATTAAGCAATACATATAAATAAAATAAAAATATATAAATTAGCATATTATTTTTAAATTTTGCCCTACTCAGTATCTCAGGTCATAGCCAAGTACGGAAGACTTTTGGCCAAATGACCAATCACACAAATGACCTCTAACTAAACCTTTCACAGAGTGCATTTTCCACTGAACTAGCATGACCTCAACTAGCTTTAGCTGCCCTACTGTCAACACCCCAATCTTCCATGTCCTATGAAAACAACTGGTTAAGATCCATGTACAGCTTTCTATGACTTTTGCCATCTCAATTTCTGATATTCTCCACATTCCTTCAAAAGAGAACATAGATTCTGTCCAGCAGCATAATCACATTTAGATACCATTTTGTTGTTTTTGTTCTAACTTGCTACTCTGCTGCTGTGATTGAACCCTCTGAGGAAAAGCATCTCAGGTGATAAACAGTTGTTGTACATGGTTCTGTCAGATTACAGTCAATCATTTTGGGAGCTTAGATTAGAAACTGAAGGCACAAAGCATGGATAAGAACTGTTCCCTGGCTTGCTCTCTTGCTTGGTCACTGTCTCATGCTCAGCTAGCTCTCTTATCCAGCCCAGGACCACTTGCTTAGGGATATTGTCACCCTGAGTGGATGAGTCTTTCTTTCTTTCTTTCTTTCTTTCTTTTTTCATTTTTTTTTTTTTTTTTTTTTGGTTTTTCGAGACAGGGTTTCTCTGTGTAGCCCTGGCTGTCCTGGAACTCACTCTGTAGACCAGGCCGGCCTTGAACTCAGAAATCCGCCTGCCTCTGCCTCCTAAGTGTGGGATTAAAGGATGAGTCTTTCTAATCAATCATTAACACTATCTCTCACAGACATAGCAACCAGCCATTATGATGAGGACATGCCCTTAATTGAGGATCCTTCAGATGACTGTAGCTCTGAAATATTGAGAACTTAAGACAATTATGACACAGACACAATAATAAATGAGGACGTTGTAACAACCAAAACCAATGAGCTAACTATATCAATTACAGGAGGACATGCCACCACATGAGGGAATTGCAGTTGTGGCTAAGCCAGGACAAAATGGGGAGTGCATCTGGCTCAGAGCAGGGAAGGATACACTGGAATAGGGAGTTCAGAGGCTGTGCTGCCCTGTGGTGAGGTGTCTTTAACCCTGGGTTCCCAGGCCAGTGCTACCAAAGATGTGGCTAAAACAGCTGGAAGATGAATAGAGGAGCAGATTGTCCCACAGACCTGTAAATGGCCTCCCCAAAAGATAGGATCTCTGGTCCAAGGAAGATATGCTAACTCTGTTGGAATGGATGAAGAACAATCTTCCATCTAATGACAACTCCAAAACTACAGAGTCACATATGGACTGGGCAGAGGGTAGAACAGGAGAGGTGGGGGTGGGGGTGGGGGAATGAAGTCTTTGTCCTTTCCACCCTGTAAAACAGGGTAGGAAGATAGTGATTGTGCCCTGGATTCAATGGGTCTAAGTTTTGTTGGTAAGAAGGATTTAACCCAACGTGAGGGATAAGTAACTAAATCAATTGCAATGGAAACAGTCTCATTTCCTCTCTCAGTCACAGAATAAGAAAGTGCCACACACATAACAGACAGCCACAGGGGGGTGGTATAGACTACCCAGTAGGTTCCTCCACTTGGACAGAGGAGAAAATGAAGACAGGATGGCAGCTGTGAGCCCTGTAGCAGGGTTCCAAGTTTGCTCTAACCTTCCCAGAAATTAACACCAGAGGAACACCTTGCACTATACCAGGCTCTGGAACATCTTTAAAGCACTGTGAGGATAGGGTATCCAGCGTATCCACTGTAGCAGGGTTCCACGTTCAATTTAGTCATCTCCCTCCACAGATACTCAAGAAAAACCTGAAAACCAAGGCACACAGACTCAAATCTGGCAGACAAGCCACTGACAAAAAACAACAATGGTGCATCTTAAACACCAGCCTTTCAATCCTTTAGTTGGGAGTCCTGAGGGTCTTGGGGCTCTAGTCAATGCACCAAGAGATTATGTCCAAGTCACAGAGACCCCAGAGACCAACAAGGAGCCTACTGTAATGCAAACACATGGAGGTCTTTATTATGAGCTCTGTAATAAGGATTCTCGCCAGTCAGCCTCACATGAGATCCAAACTGAGAGACCAGTCTAGGGGTGCTGGGTATTTATTGTAGTTACAAGTTACAAATGCAAGATTGGGGGCATTAACATACAGGTCAGCAACTTAATATTTTACAAGCTGCATATCTGGCATAATCTGCAGGAACCAATCAAGGGGGCAAAACCATCTGACAATAATGATGGGTAGACTAACTTTTTCTCTGTAAGGTGTATTAGTTATCTATATGTAGCTTAACCCTGCAGTTGTACCTTGACTGGCTGTTGAACTGGGGGGTGGGGGGGTGTTGTCTTAGGATGTTTACTCAAGTGGACTTTGTGTGCTCTCTAAACCAGAATTGACTGGGCTTTACAAACTCACCTTTGTGCCTGAGGCCCTTATTATTGATACTCCTGTTCAACTACAAGCCATGCATGGCAGTCGAAAAGGTACTTTGTTCAAAGACCTACCTCACTATCTGTTACTGCAGATCCTAATATCAGTTGCATTTACTTTGAGACAGAATACCAGTGAAGTTGTCTCTCCCCCCTCCACATGCCTCTCATAGATAAGATAGACAATCCCCACCTGCCCTTCCTTTCCTGCCTCATCCCTGTGTCTCAGCCCTACTTGTGCTCAGTCCCTGTTCAACCACATGCTTTACCTGCCAGGACACAAGGTAAGCTTTCTATAGATCTACCACACTATCTATTATCCCAGATGCAATGATGACAATTTCCCCTAGCACTGTACTAAACTCCAGAGGCATCTTTACCTCTGTCCTGACTATGTCTCCTTGTGGATTGCTAAGATCATCTCTTCCTGCCCACCTCTTCTCCCTGCTCCCAACATTAGCAAACATTCCCTCTTGAACATACCCACCCAAAAGGCCAGTAAAGGAGGCAACATTCAGGCAACTTTCTCTGTAAATCCAAACATCAAACAGTAACCCAGGAACAAAACTCCCACACAAGCAAGACAAATCCAGAAATCAGTACCTAAATCAATAATCACTTCAGACCCAGAGGCCTAGACACCAGCATAGGAATATAATGAATAACAGCCAGAAAAATAACTCACCAAAAGAGTCAACCTATCCTATCACAGGAGGTCCTCAGAAATTAAAACATGCAACAGATATGGCACAAAAGAGGTTGTTTGGGGGAAAGGGAGACTAGTGAGAACCTGGGGAAGGAATAGAGATACACAAGAGGACCAGCAGACAGGCACACAGACAGGGAGGAGAGAGAGAGCCATGAGTGTAGAGAAAGAGAATAGAGAGGGGGCATGTGCAGAGAACAGAGACAGGGAACAAACAGAGAGAGCTGCTGTAGCTGGTGGTCAGTATATATAAAGCACACATAGGAACAGCAGAAGGTGAGGGGGAAGGATGACTTAAGCAGGTACTAAGTTCCTGAGAGCAGGCCATTGAAATTGCCTGTACACTGACAACTACAGAGGTAAGGCTCAACCAGGGAACCAGAAAGAAAGAGTCTCAGACATTAAAGATGAATAGGGCAAAATTGGTACGTCGCTCAATAAAAATAAAATTTGGATTCTAAAACATTCCTGGCAATAAACAACCAGGAATTCTGCAACATATGAGAGGGGGAAAACTACAGATGACTGTAATAAATGAAGAAGAATATCAGCCCAAAGGTCTAGAACATATTTTCAATAAAATCATAAAGAAAAATTTTTCTAAACCAAAGAAGATGCCTGTTAATGTACAAGAAGCATCCAAAACACCAACAGATTAGAGAGAAAAAAAGTCTCTTTACCACATAATAATCACACTAAATGTAAAAAGTAAAGCAATATAAAAAACTGCAACGGAAAAAAATTAACAAAAATTAAAACAAAAACAAGTAACATATAAAAGCAGATCTATTAGATTTATGTTGTCTTCTTAATGTATTCTATAAAAGACAAAATGGTTTGGACACATGTGCTGCAGAGTCGGAGAAACCACTTATGTTTCCACACAAAAGCAACTGGTCCAAATGTTTTGGGCAGATTCAGAATCAGCCAAGATAGTGAAGTTATGCAGAGGTCACTGCCTGATCCAACAAGTGAAGAGCATCACCAAGGACCTCACAGGTGTTCATGTCTGGCTGATGCTTCCCATTCAGCTCCAGAAAGGACCCAGCACCCCAACTCCCACTGCTCAGCCACCAGCCCCTGACCATTGTGGGCAGTGATCCTGTGCTCACCATGTCTTAATTTCAGAGCTTCCCTGAGGTCTCCACACAGCACCCAACACAGAGCTCAAAGCAAGGCACAGATGACCATTCAAGCCTGCACAGGCACAGCGAACTTGCAGATTAGCACCCGGAAAAGCCCGCCTCCTTGTCTGATTGGCAGGTCTGCCTGGAGCCTTGATTGGCCAGTGAGTCTTACCCCTCCTCAAGTTTCAAGTGTGCTTCCGACCAGGGCCAGACCTTTTCCAGATCTCAGGAGTGGTTTACACCCAATTAGCATTTGTATCTGTCTTCAAAGAGGAATCTCACCACACCCAGCCCTGGGGGAGAACCCAGCATTCCAGCTCTGGCTGTTCAACTGCCTGCACCTCCCCTCTGAGAGCATTGTTCTTACACTTACCAGGACCTGATTTCAGACCTTGCCTGAGCTTTCTTCACAGCACTTTGCCTCCTTCTTCCTGTAATCAAGGTGAATGAATAGCTTCCATAGCCCATTACTTAAGGTGCAGTTGAGGTATCAATCTGACCCACAAGAGGAAGGATACCCCAGCTATTTCTTAGCATGCTATCTAAACTCCACCCCAGTTACCTAACAACAACCAAGTATGCTCCTCCCCACAGTTACCTGGCAACAGCCAGGTAGGACTGACCCACTATAAAGGTGGCTGCTTGCCCCTTCCTCTCTCTTTTGATCTCTTGCTCTCTCTTTATCTTGCCATCTTAGGTTCATCAATTGCCCACCCTCTCCCATTCCCTTCCCTTCTCTTTCTCCACATGCTCAAGCCCGGCCTCTACTTTTCTACTTTCTGCCTCTCTGTGTCTTTCCTTGCCTCTAGGACTGTCTTAATCCCCCTTCCCATGTCCTGAATAAACTATATTCTATACTATACTCTCGTGGATGGTCATACAGGGGGAAGAGATGTCTCAGCATGAGGCATGAGCCTGCTGAGACATCCCTTTTCCCTATACCTCCCTCCACACACATAGAACACATTCCATCTTTAAAGAGAGGAAGCTGTGGGGAGGAGCATACCTGGCTGTTGCCAAGTAACTGGGGGAGGGGGTGGGTGGGGTGGAGTTTAAGGCAGAATGCTAACACTAGTAACATTAAAGAGAGATTTTAGGAAACTACAGTCTTGTTTTCTGACTTCATGCTGGGCTCAGGGAAACTGCAGCTTCCTTTCACCAGGTGATAGGTATCATTCAACCCTAGAGAAAAGTCAGAAACATAAGGGAAACACAGTTTAGCACTATTGTTAGCCAGCACATCTTCATTAGTGGCAAAGTGGAGAAAAACAACAGTTGTATTAGTACAGGTTCTCTAGAAAAACATATCTCAAATCATAGAGAGAAAGAATCTCTCTATGTATGTAGAAAGGGAATTTAATAGAATGCCACAATAAAGGCTGTTGGGCAAGGGAAATTAGAAAAAAAAAAAAAAAAAAACAAGAACTGGTTGATTTCATGTTGCAGGATATTACAGCAGAAAGCCAAGATTATGATAATCACAGAACCCAACAGATAATCGAAGGATAAGTTGCCAAGAGCCACACAGCCTGCTGCCAGCAAAGAACATTTATGCTACCCTATGCTGGGTCTCACTGTCAGCTTTTGCTGCACCTAATTTTCCTCTGAGATAAAATGCCCTCAGTAATCTGCTCTAGACTTATCTGGTTTACTTTCTTCCCAACCTAAAAATATGCTTACTAAAGATTTCTATGTGAAGTTTTCACTTGACAATGAAAATTCTGAAAAAGGAATCCCAGACAAGCAATAAACACATATTCATGGCTTATTAAATTGTGCCCTTTCATTACTTATGTATAGACTATACACATGAGATCGTGGTTTGTGATTCATATCATGTATTAAATAGCAAATGGATTACAAGCAAAGTAAATTGGATATGTTGGCCTAGGTTTATTTCATTCATAATAAATTAATCTTAAAAATTAATATGAAAAGATAAAGGTATATTTAATCCATATACCCACTCAGGTAAAAGTAATATAAAATAAAAATACAAGTCTGAATCTTTCTTCAAAATAGGTAACATGAACATATATATTTAAATATTATTGTCTATTTTTAAGGACATGATCTACGAAATCATACAATTCTGGTCACAATGGTATCTCATTGGACCCTATCCCGATTCTAGTACACAACATGGTCTCTATCCCTTAAGGGTCTAAATTATTTTTAAAGGGTTGACTGCTCCTAGACTAGTAGATGCTATTCATAATGGACATTGTCCTCACTCATATTAGAACAACATATCTGTCCTTTCAAATATGATAGATACATATTTGAATTTTCATACAGACATAAACATGTTAATAATTTAAGAGATATTTTATCCAGTAAAGCCTCTTTAAAAGCAAATAAATATAAAATGATTGAAAGATCCACCTCAGAGCTTGTGTCTTATCTTGTAAATTAAACCACAATCATTTTCATATCTTCAGCTCTGTTGAATTAAAATAATCACAGCAGAAGTTTTTAAATATTGCTAAGCCTCTGAGAGAGAGACAGAGAGAGAGAGACAGAGAGAGACAGAGAGAGAGAGAGAGAGAGAGAGAGAGAGAGAGAGGAACATGTCTGGCCAGTATTATTACAATATGGAAGTGGAAAAATGATTTAGGCAATGTGAATTTGTCCCCTGACATACTAAGTAAAATATTTTTGATGTGACGATTGTAGCATACCCACAGTCTCATAAGGAACAATTTGTCAATTTTCTGAAAGTAAAACCAATAATTTCACTTTATCCTAGGGTGAACTATGATAATTTTGAAATGTGGAGCCATTGAGAACTTTGAAAGAGGGGATATAAATTGCTTATTGCCCACTCCTAAAGAAATATTTTCACAGTAGATTGCAAATTTATTTGTTTAACCTATTAACCTATTGCATCCTATGGTATTAACATTTATAAAATGTTAGAATGATCTAAAGATGTAAATGGTTTTAATAAAGAAGGAGTTATATATAGATTAGGATGAAATGTCCAAAGTGAGAAGAAAAAAAATACAAAGCCTTTGGAAATTCTGAAGGAATAAGTTAGGTATTGAAGGCACTTAGATTATGAGACTTAAGAGAAATACACATGAGATCAAAGTCTCTGTCTTCAGAGCCACGTTTATGACAAACTGGCTAAGTTTAATTCTATCCTGTGTCCAGTCTACATTGAGGAGAGTCAAAATACAGGGATGATTCCCTCAGAGCTTCCAAGGGAAGACACACTCAATCCAAGCGAGGCTAGCGAGTAAAGTTCACTAAGAGATAAATAGTACAAAGAAAAGCTTGAAGATACAGAGATTCTTCAGAAGGTCAAGTGATAACCTAGATATGAAATTTCGATAGGCCTTAACAGAAGGTAAACAGAAATTGATTTCGCTAAATGTGGAATTTTACGCAGGCATATATGAGTATAGTCACTTTCAAAATGCAGTGTGTCTCTTTAGCCATTGAAGGGACAAGAGTCCTCAGAAATTGTTTCATCATGTGAAATGTTATTTAGAAAATAAATTCTCATTCCTGATTCTCTTTGCCATATACAGATGTAATCTATATGTATCCCAGATGAAAGAAAAGCCCTTTGCTTACTTCAGCATGCCAGAGTCTACATACAGCTGAGAAAAACTGACAGCCTTATTAAATACTGAGGGCAAATCTAAAAGCTATATTTACCAAATGTAAAACACCATCTCACTATCAAAGAGTAGTCCTCACTATAATAGACTATGTCCTTCACTACACTAACCATGCACGCTCCCTGATTTAAATGTGATGTAGGAGCAGCAGGTACATGCTCTTCATGCAGGGTTCTGATGAAGCAAACAGCTGCCTCAAGTTATATCCTTTTGTGAAGGGCTATGGAATATTGTCCAACTCATAATAGATGCACATTTCACCTTATAAATCATAACTCATGTTAATAATGATGCTAAGAATATTTCCTCAAAATGTAATTTTTCATATATTACACAAGATTGTAGAAGAGAATCAGTGGTTGAATCTAAACTTATAATGGGTTGTCCAAAATTCCTCAAAATTTTTTTTCATCGAATTACTGGCCTGACAAGTAGGCCAAAAAAAATCACTCTTCTAACACCCAATACAAAGCACGACATTGGTTTTTAGATGATACTCTTGCCTATTTTCTTCCAATATTAAGCATAATCCTGCCCTAATTATGTTCTTAACTACATCCTGAATAGAAATTACGATGGTCCTAACAGTCTGGCTTTTGTGTATTGTGGATGTTACCTGACTCGCATAACAGAATCCTTCCATGTGTGCTGCCTTCCATGACTATCTTATTTTGAGAATCTTTGTCATCTCTTTTGTTTGATTTTGTCTCCTTAGAAGGACTCTTCTCTGAGGCACCATAACTGCTGCTCTTTCTATATCACCCCTTTGGTCAGTTTAACAATGTAGAAGGATCCAGTGTACAAACACCAAAAAGTACACCTTTGTCCTCTCAAAGGTGACTCCAATGCCAGCCCACTCATATTCATCTTGTCACAGCATCACCAGTGATGGGTTCATGGAAAGATAGGAGAATTTGTGAGAAACCTGAAGAATGGGAAAGGCTAAATACAGGAATGTAAAACACATTGACATACAACAGTTTCTTCAAATTAGATAAGGAAGGTAGCTCAGGTATTTGTGGTAGCCATGCAAACTGGAGGATCTGAATTACATAAAATAGACCCTTAAAAACAAACCTAAGATGCTGATTTGAACTAATAATCTGTGTGAGTTATGGATTACATGCAGATCCATTGAGCAATCTTGGGAATGAGGTCATCTGTGTTACATATCATCCTCTGTGACTTTGATATATCTATCCTTTTAACATACCTGGATCTATCATATCATGTATACAAAGACTATAAAAATTCCCAGCACAGGTGTCATCAAGTGCAAACACACACACACACACACACACACACACATACACACACACTCGACAGTCACACACAAACACACACACCCAAACAGACAAACACAAACACACTAACACACACACTCTGACACACACACAGATACACCTCAACACAGACACACAAATACACACACACACACATACACACACACAAAATGAACAGACACTGAAACAACACAGAAACACAGAGACACACACAAATAAAAATTCCTACATCATTAGGAACTTCACTGTATTCTATATTTATCTAATTTCCACTGAAACTGGCATGAGATGTTCTCTTTTTTTAATTTTTTTTTGTAAGTTGAAGTTTACAGAGAAGGACCAATTTGATTTACATCAGGAAAAGTATAGAAATTTTATGCTAAAACCACAAAGTTTAGGATATTTGAAAACTACAATCATTATAAAATATTCAATGTGAATCTAGGCCCCCACCAGAAGAAGGAGGAGAAAGAGAAGGAGGAGAAGGAGGAGAAAAAGAAAGAGGAGGAGGAGGAGGAGGAGGAGGAGGAGGAGGAGGAGGAGGAGGAGGAGGAGGAGGAGAAGGAAAAGGAGAAGGAGAAGGAGGAGAAGGAGAAGAAGAAGAAGAAGAAGAAGAAGAAGAAGAAGAAGAAGAAGAAGAAGAAGAAGAAGAAGAAGAAGAAGAAGAAGAAGAAGAAGAAGAAGAAGAAGAAGAAGAAGAGAGGATCACAGAGAAGCCATCTGACAAGTATTACCATTTGATGCCGGGAAAGGCCTATATGCTGTTCTCACTACATGCAATTAGTGATAAACTGTGATCCAGGCTGATCTCAAAATCATTGTGGCCTGCCTTAAAATACACTTAAATGTTTTTCTTTCTGCTCCAACTCCTGGGTGCTGGGGTTATGAGCTTGGGCACTAAGTCTAATTGTACAGTACTTGTGAATCAGACCAGGTCTTTGCCCACATTAAACAAAAACTCTACAAATTATCATACCTATCAATACATTTTTAAATTAAATCAGAGTGCAAGAGGAAAGAGTTCCCTGAGGACCAGTGCACAGGATAAAATCTACACTGGCAAGGTAGATAACTATTAACACTTATATGAAACATAACAATTAAAATGATAACATTTATTTTAAAAGAAAAATTAATAATACATGGGTGTACAGCTTGCTGAATGTCTTTGCACCACATGCATACAATTCCCACAGAGGCCAGAAGCAGGCATCAGATTCTCCAGAATTCAAGTTAAAGAGGTTTGTAGCTGTCGTGGGAGTCCTGTGAGACTGCACAAAACTTCTTAGTGGAGAACACATCTTTCCTGCCCATACTACACTTGACTTTTGTCCTTCCAACCAAGTGTTCTGGATCACTCCCAATCAAAGAGAAAACTCTGCAAACCTGTAGTGACAGGTACATGAGTTAGGCATGCTAATTGTCTTACACTGCCACACATCCATGGAAGACTCCTGTGAGTTCAGGATCCATCCACAGGATCACTGATCATCAGCTTACAACAGATTTGTCACCTCACATCTAGGATAGCAATGCATATTAGGCCCATCAGATGACATATACAATTGAGAAGACCCTCCAGGTTGTGAAGGTGGGTAAGAGAATGGTGAACATCCAGGTAAACAATGGTGAGAGGAACTTTACTACTAGCTGGAGTGGATGGAGCCTGCCTCAGGGTTTACATGCATCTGGTGGAGAGTGAGTCTCTGTAAGGCTAAGAATGGAGAGGGTTAGTTAGTGCTGCTCTTTTACTGCTGGAGATCTCACAGCATACTGAAGAAGTGTTTCTTCCAGTGCTTTATTCTTGTAAAGATCTGTAGAAAGAATCTGATTTCTGAGACTGACAGTGAATCAGCAAGTCAATGTGTGGGACAAGAAACCTTATGGGTCTCCAGACTGGTACTGTAAAATCAAGAATTAAAAGAATCTCCCGTCACCTGATCTTCATGTGGGTAGGGGTGCCAGGTCTTGGCCTACAGAAGCTAAGACATCTGGTTTCCCATTCCTCACTTAATCTTGAGTCTCTCTATCTGAGGTCCTCATATAATTGTATTATTTGTGTATTATTACAATTGTGATATTTTACACTTTTGCTATTGACTTTCTTTTCTAATAGCTGTAACAGCCCAGCATCAAAACATTACCTGAACAAAAGGTTAAGGGAAGGTGGCCATTTTGAATTTGTGTCTGAGCTGAGATGGTTGTGAGGCCCAAACTGCTCTAAAAGTATTCAGTACTTGTCTAGTATATTAGTCAGAGTTCTATAGAATACCAAACACATAGAATAAATTTCTCTTTATTTAAAGGGTATTGTTTAGAATGACTTAGAAGCTGTGGTGGTCTAGCTAATTCAACAATAACTAGCTATAAAGGCAAAGTGCACAGATCCAGTAGTTGCTTGGTCCACAATGCTTGATGTCTTAGCTTACGTTTACAATAAGCTAGAATTCCACATAAGGTGGCCCTAATGTCAGTGAAGGAATGGACTCTCTATCAAGGTGAGAACAAGCAGCTAAAGAGCGAATGCCTCTTCCTTCCACATCATTATACAGGCTTGCAGTACAAGTCATAGCTCAGATTAGAATTGGGGCTTTTCAGCTCAAACATCTGGATTAAAGCTGTGTCTTCCACTATCAAGATTCAGATTAAGGTCACTTTGGGGGTTTTAGTTAATTCCAGATGTAATAGAGTTAAAGCAATTTCAACTCTACCCAATGTCAACTTCACACACAGTCCTGTCTTCTTATGTCATGGTTAATTTACAAATGAAAAACAATGTCATAATAACACCTGTTACTATTTCAGGAAAAATGAAAATCATTGTGTATTGGACCAGGTCGTAATTATGCCTAAAATGATTGAACTACTCCTTGTACAAGCACACACACATAAAAATATTATAATGCATCGTGGAAACATTTTCAGTGTAGCAACTTCAAGTGTGATAACCATTGATGTTCTCTTAATTCATTTCCTGAAACTGAGGAAAGAAAACACAACTGTCTGTAGAAATACAACATTAACAAAATATGACTGGAACACTCACATTACTCATAATCCTCATTTCTGCAATTAGTCATGTGGCCTTTGTTTATATTTATGACATTCCCCGACTACCCATTCTGTATTTTCCCCAACTATGGTAATAATCTCAGCAGATCTGGAACTTTTCCTGGAGGAGTGATTCATACCTTCATTTCTGATGGGTCTGTGCCCTTTGTCATCCTGTCTGGATAGGGTTGTTGTAGGTTCCCATTGCTTTTAATTACAAGATATTGCATCATCAAGAGATACCATAAAACACTAGTTCTCAACCTGTAGGTCACAACTCTTGGGAATCTAAGAACCTTTTCTCAAGTGATGCCTAAGACCAACTGCAAATCAAATATTTATATTACAATTGATCACAGTTGCAATATTACAATTAGGAAGCAGCAATATAATTCATTTTATGCTTTGGGTATTTCCATAATGTGAGGAACTGTATTCAAGGGTCCCAGTACTAGGAAGGTTGAGAACCACCACAAGAGATTCTGCAGTCTAGACGTAAGCCTTTGTAACTCCATTTGGAGAAGCAATATAACTTCCCCATGGTGATTAATCAGAATTTCTAACACTGTTATTGCTTTCTTATCTTGTTGGCTTAAGGGCCTTAGATACCCAAGGTGATGACTGGGAAAACTGAAGGTTTGTTGTAGTTCCTGGAAGGAGAGCTCACCTCTCTATAACTAATAATTGCAGGCCAACAGAACTTAAGATCAGAGGAATAGGAAGCAATTTTTTCCTACTGGGCCACTAAGGGTAATAGCTTTGGTGTGGGTCTTCTTTATTCTTAGGTGGTTGTTAGCCACCAAACAGTGAGGACAAAGGGAGCAGCCATGGCAATCTGGCTTGAGATGGCTGTATTATAAAATTATCTCTGTAGACCAGCACAGTGAGTCAATTCTACTTTATTATTCCTGAAATAAGGTATATGAGGGCTTTTATGGGTACAGGTGGAAAAGATTAATTGGTCATAATAGTATATCTAATTATCATGTGGGCAGGGAAGCCAGAATGGGACTTGTGTGCTGAGTTTAAGTAGCTCCACACAGGGACATTCTTTTGATAAGGACAGCCACCTGTGTTCAGGGACATTGTCTAGAAAATTTGAGGCAGAGAAATGGAAGCCCTGCTGATAAAGGGAGTCCTCCATTTTGAGCTGAGTTCCACTCAGATTTGGGGGACTGAAACCTTCACACAGATTTTCTACAACTTTGATTTCTTAAACCATGGATCTTGGCTATGAGAGAAACTGTGCCAAATACTGGAAGCTGATTCAAAATACATACAGCCTAGGACCCTGCTCAGCTCTCCAGGTGGCTGTCCCATAATTGGCTGTGTAAAAGTGTCTTCTAAAGGTCATTCTATTTTTCTATCAGTTCAGCACTTTCAGGGTAACAAGGAATATGATATTAATGGTAATTAATACCATTAAAATCCACTATCATTGGCCCATTGTCTCACTTCTCTGATGTAAAATGAGTTTCTTGGTCAGAATCAGTACTGTGTGGAATGTCACTGTGGTGAATGAGGCACTCAGTATGTCCTTGGATAGTGGATTTGGCACAGCAATATGTGCATGAAAGTCAAAATCATAAGCAGAATACCTGTCTATTCCAGGTAGAAGAAAGCTTTGTCCTTTGCCCAAGAGAAATGATCCAACATAGTCAATATGCCACCAAGTCACTGGCTTGGCAACCCAAGATATAGTTCCATATCTACAGCTCAGTGTTAGTCTCTGCTGTTGGTAGACCTAGCACTCACCCGTAGATGTGGCCATGTCAGGCTTGGTGAGAGGATGACTCTACTGTTGTACCCATGCATAAACCCCACTGCATCCACCATGGCCACTATGTTCATGGGCCCACTGGAAAATGACAGATAGGTCAATTCTGTATAATGTGCACTTTAGAATACTAATATCATATTTCATGGAAGACATGATGATCAAGGTCTCTTCTAACAAAGTTATGCCACAGGACTGCAAATATAATATATCCTTGAGGCAAAACTGTAACAGTATACTACTGGCAATGCCAAATAAAGCAAACTGCTTCTGTTGATGTTAATGGAGACATAGTGACAAAGAGGCATTTGTTAGATCAATAACTGCACACCATGTACCAAGAGATGTGTTCATCTTCTCAAGTAAGGATGCCACTCAGTCACCTTGTGAACTTCCTGCTTCCTCTCTTCACTGTTCTTCACACTGCTGACATCTAGGCTGGAAACTGCTCTACAGGCTTCTGATTTCTTGCTCATATTCAGATGCTTTTCCTCCAGCTCTCAAGCTCTGCTTTCACCTTACTAAGCTCTTCTTGCAATAAGCAAAGTCAGTGTCTTGCTCAGAAGCAGGTTTTGCTGCTGCTTAATGAGAAAACACAATCTCATCCTGAGAATTATGTGATTTTTCTTTAGCACTGGAGATACTCTTGGCCTTCTCCTACTAGAGACTTTCCAGATCCATGTGTGACCTCTGCAGCTAGGCTACAAATGTGCATTTAATATTTTTTTTAATCACTAGGAATTAGAATGAAATAACGCATTACAGGCCATACCTGTTGTGTAGAGCATTTGTCACAGCTTGTGCTTTTGATTAAACTGCACAAGGAATCCTTGTTTGATACATAAAATGATGAAATATAGATGCAAAAGAGAAAACCCAAAAGCTAAAGTAAACTTAAATTCCCCCACAGAAATTCATTTTAATATTTTATTATTAACTCTTCTTGTTTTCCGATGCATTTATTCACATCTAAAAACATTAAGTAGAAAGGGATATGTATGGATGTATGTACTCATATGACACCTTTTCTAACAGTTTCAATGAAAATATTTGAGGTGAAAGTAAGACAGGATTTAATTTAGCTTAGGCTAGCCTCAAATTCATTAGATAGCTGAGCTGGGTCTTGGCGCTATGATCTTCCTGATTTGTCTGTTGGGTTCTGAGATTAAAGGCATGCAACACCACAGGGAGCAGCATGTTTCCTTTCAACTTCCACCTCTTTGACTGATTTTATTTCCTGAAAGTAGTTTTCCTGAGAAGGTATCCCATAGCTCTGGAACCTAAAAATCTTGGAGTCTCCAAAGTAACTTCAAAATTACACCTTCTTGTTCCAGTATCTGGGATCCACAGATAATTCTCTGCATTCCTCAAAAGAGAGAAGCTGGATCACTTCCCCAGCTCTTCCCTCTATAGTACACTAGGTTCTGCTTGACTCCACTCGATTGCTGCTGCTGTTCTTTCTGCTCATCCCATGGGACTGACATATTCAATATATTGGGTTCTTCTGTGACAAACAGTCTTGACTGTGTTTCTCTCATGCTCCTTTCATGGTGCCAAGCCTTAGCTGCACTGCATGAAACATTCATGCCTAAAAACCAGTGCCACCTGGGTGAGTCTTACCCAGGACTGAGTCAAGCTACACCACAAGGTACAACCTTGGCTACCTCTGGAATACAACTTCTTTCTCCTCTCAGAAAACACCAGAAGATGTCACCTCAGTGGTGCTGACTTCTTTTTCATCCCCACTAATTTTTTAACTATAGCTAACCAGCATCAGTTGTCTCAGTAATCCCTTCTGTTCTTGCCTCTAAAGCCAGAGCTGCATGTACAAAGCTGCTGAGTTCCTCTGCTTGCTGGAGCTGGAACATGGCCCCTTCTATTACATTATCACCAGCTTTCTATTTTTCAACTTCACTACCTAAGCTTGAATGTCCTTGAACTTGTTCTGTAGATTAACCTTGAACTCAGAGATCTTCATAGCTCTGTCTCCTGAATGCTGAGTATGTAACACTTTGCCCATACCTAAGCTTTTCTTTACCTAAAACTTGTTTTGTACCAGGATGACTTGAATCAGAAATTTGCTTGATGCTCATCTCTTAGGATTTAAGGTCTACACCACCATGCCTGTATTTAAGTATTTTATTTTAGATCTTAAAATGAAAACCCAGAATAGTAATCACAGTCCATCGATTGTCAATTTCACACATACTGGTAACTCTTGTGTCCACATGAAAACAATAACCAGGTAATAATAATGCCTAACATGATACAGTTCTCCTTTGTACAACTGCAAATCCATAAGTTTAGGTGGATGGAATCTTGCCCTAATGTCACCATTCCTTTAATACCATTTAATATTATTGATCACAGGATTTAGCTTCATTCAACTTCCTGGTGAGGCCTTTCTGTTTTGACCTAATATTTTCTATTTTTTTTTTCTTTCTAAGATTACTATGCTTGTTCAAAACAATCATCATGAGACTAAACATAGGCTTTGCTGGCTTTACTGAGACTTCCTTCATCAATGCAATTAACATCAACCTCTTTACCTTATCTTCAAGGACACTCTACAGACAAAAACAAAAGGCAGCAACATTCTTTAGCACAACATCATAAAAACTATATACAGAGTTCAAATCACCCTCAGTACATTATGTGTTTCCTATTCCTACTAGGATGCCCCAGTAAGTTCCATTTAATGCATGTACAAATCCAAAGTCTAAAAATCTACATTACTCCATAAAACAAAACAAAAAAACATGGTCAGGTCTATCATAGCAATACTTAAATCTGGGCTACCAACTTCTGTCTTAGATAGAATTCCCATTGCTAAGAAGAGACATTGTAACAAAGGCAACTGTATTAAAGGTAAATATTTAATTGGGCCTGGATTACAGTTTCAAATGTTTAGTCCATTACCACCATAGCAGGAAGAATGTCAGCATGTAGACAAGCATGATGCTGGAGAAGGAGCTGAGAGTTCTGCATCTTCATGTGGTTTCTCTCTTGTATGTTACTTGCAAATGTTTACAACACTGATTACATTCATGAGGTTTCTCTCCTGTACGTGTTCTTTTAAAATAATGGAGACTCTAAAGTTGGGAAAAGTCTTTACGACACTGATTTACATTCACGAAATTTCTTTCTAGTATGGGAACACTTAGGTTTTTGAGATTCGTCAGACATGTAAAGGCTTTAGCACATTGATTATCTTCATGAAGTTTCTCTCAAATATTGGATCTTTCACGGTTTTTGGAGACAAGAACTTTGTGAAAAAGGCTTTTGCCACATTGATTACATACATAAAGTTTCTCTCCAGTATGTGTTCTTATATGCCTTTGAGGATGACTGTGCCATCCAAAAGCTTTATCACATTGATTACATTCATAAGGTTTCTCACAGGTATGGGTTGTTTTGGGGTTTTTTTTGTTGTTGTTGTTTTGGTTTTTTTCCCACGAGACGTGGGAGGAGGCGGGCGGGAGTGAGCAGGATTCGAACACGCACAGAGAGAGAGAGCGCACGGAGGGACCCACGCCCTCTGCAGGTGGATGCCTTACAGGCTGCGCCACCACTGATTCGCTGGTTTTTTTTTTTTTTTAATGATATTGGAGATAACTAGATCTTTCAAAGGCTTTACCACATTAATTACATTCATAATGTTTCTCTCCAGTATGTGCCTTTTTATGTCTTTGGAGATGACTTGGTCTTGCAAAGGCTTTACCACATTGATTACATTCATAAGGTTTCTCTCCAGTATGTGTTCTTTCATGACACTGGAGACCACTCTGATATAAAAAGGCTTTACCACATTGATTACATTCATAAGGTTTCTCTCTAGTATGTGTTCTTTCATGACACTGGAGACCACTCTGATATAAAAAGGCTTTACCACATTGATTACATTTATAAGGTTTCTCTCCAGTATGGGTTTTTTTATGATATTGGAGATAACACTGAAATAAAAAGGCCTTGCCACATTGACTACATTCATAAGGCTTCTCTCCAGTATGTGTTCTTTTATGATGTTGGAGATGACTGGGTCTTGCAAAGGCTTTACCACATTGAATACATTCATAAGGTTTCTCTCCAGTATGGGTTGTTTTATGATACTGGAGAAGCCTGGATCTTGCAAAGGCTTTACCACATTGATTACATTCATAAGGTTTCTCTCCAGTATGTGATCTCTTATGACATTGGAGACTACTGTAAGATGAAAAGGCTTTACCACATTGATTACATTCATAAGGTTTTTCTCCAGTATGTATTCTTTTATGTATTTGGAGATTACTAGTTATTGCAAAGGCTTTACCACATTGATTACATTCATAAGGTTTCTCTCCAGTATGTGTTCTTTTATGATATTGGAGATGACTGGATCTTGAAAAGGCTTTACCACATTGAATACATTCATAAGGTTTCTCTCCAGTATGTGTTCTTTTATGATATTGGAGATGACTGGGTCTTGCAAAGGCTTTACCACATTGATTACATTCATAAGGTTTCTCTCCAGTATGTGTTCTTTTATGATATTCTAGAGTTCTCTCTTCTGAATAAGCTTTACCACATTGATTACATTCATGTGGTTTTGCCCCACTGAGACATCTTACATGCCTGAAACAATAATTGGCACATGTGAAAGCTTAACCACATTCATTACCCTGATCAATCATTTTACCCATATGAATTAATTTTATAGTTTGGTTTAATATTAAAAAAGACTCAGATCATAAGGTTTTATCATTTCATATTTTCATGGTGTTCTTCCCCACTATGGGTTGTTTTCCCTCTTTGAAAATTCATGTGATGGTAACAACATTTATTACATGCCTTATATTTCTAATATCCTTTTTCTATATGAGATTTCTGTATGATGGATTTCACATATCTGAAGTAAAATAGAATGAGGCAGAGCTGGATAACACTGGTGGCATTTATAATTTTTCTGTAGTGTGAATCACAATACAGTTGCACCAGGAGCCAGGAAAAACAGAAGAATTTCAATATTTCTAGTACCTATAGGGATTTTTTACAGTATGACTTTTGATTTTTTCCAGTTAAGTAAAAAAAACCAATTAATTGCAAATGTCTATCATATTCAGAGAGTCCCCCAAAGGGAGAATATTACATTTTTTCTCATTGTTCTAGAATAGAAAAAGTTATGTGGCTCCTTTAAATATCCCTACGCTCACATGGCTTTATCCATTCTGACACTTGACATACCAATGAAAAGAAGAAAAAAAATGAAATATTTGCACATTGAATTCACAATATTTGACTTCTTGTTTTTTGTAGACTTGCTGTATATAGATTAAGATTTCTCCTTGGCAATATTCTTGAATCTTATAAACTGACTGCTCCATAAACTTAGCAATGTCACTACAAGAATCTGAGTACTACCAATTTTGCTATGAAGTATTTGCTTATTAGAAGGTTTTAGATACATATTTATCACTATTCAATGTGCAACATGTAAATATTATGAGAGTATATTATGAGAGGGGTAGTTCCACAGCATAGCTCTAATGGAGCTACAAATCAAATAAAGATCTCTCTTAAGGCACTGTTTCCTTGTCAGCTTTCTTAGAAGAATGCCTTGCAAACACAAATCAGAAAACTGACAGTGAGGTACATGGTTTTGTGAGAATATTATCATCACAACTACACTTAAAGGATCAATATTTGACACACTTGCTTTCCTTTAGAGCTTCCAGAACATATTAAAATTTCCTCACAAGTATATTTGTATTAGCTTGCACATGAAAATTACCTTTCATGCCTTCCAGAACTTTGACATTGTTCTTCAATATGATGATTTTCCCAACTGTAACCTAAAACACAGTACCAGAAAATGAATGATATAGTATTGGAAATTAGGCAAAATTCAAGTT
This sequence comes from Arvicanthis niloticus, assembly GCF_011762505.2. Lineage (NCBI taxonomy): Eukaryota > Metazoa > Chordata > Mammalia > Rodentia > Muridae > Arvicanthis > Arvicanthis niloticus. Next base: position 91,334,922 of record NC_047664.1, on the reverse strand, counting down.
ACTGTGAATTTTGACAGGACTGAACCTGATTTATTCAGCTCAATCTTATTTGTTCTCTGTAGTAGCATATTTTCCCCACAAGTTAGGAGGAGTAAGGAGAGGAAGAGAATAAGAGAAGAGGAGGATCTAGGGGGCAGAGATGCAGGAGCCATGGATGACCACACATGTACTGAGAGCAGTCTTGGGCAACAACTTATATCTAGGTTTCCGAATGTGTGAGCATCTCAATATTTGAACATTAGCAAATATATAAAGCTATTGGATAATCTTTAATCATTAGTCTCATTTCTACAGGGTACCGTGTGGATGGTGGGATGATCTGGGCTCAGACCAGCTTTGTGGAGACAGCGAGGAAGATTGGCAGAGCCATCTCCCACACTGGCATCTTGTGGGTGGCAGGGTGTCTCTGGACTCCTGAGCCGAGCAGTGGCTGTATATTCTCAGGCCTAGACTAGTTGGGTAGATGGCAGCTGATTAAGAACAAGCCAGATTAGGTGCCGTCATTTTAATATATCTCCCTCATTAATTCTCAATGGAAATAACAGAGGTTCATCAATAACCAAGAATCACTTGTTCCTTTATTTTGAAAAGCAAAACAAAATTCACAGTCTTACCTATAACAGTGAGGTTCCAGTAGGTCTCCAGCATCACATCTTTGTAGAGATTCTTCTGGGAAGGATCCAGCAAATTCCACTCTTCTGCAGTGAAGTTCACATGCACATCATCATAAGTCACTGCATCCTAAAATATCCCATATATATATATGTACAACAGAAAGCATGATTGTGACATCACTGTAAATAAATGGATACTTTCTAGACAATATAATAATATAATTCTGGTGTTTCCTGCATTTATTTCCTAAAACATACATTATAATCTAACCATTCTGTCATTTTTAGAAAGAAATTGAATTATAAGTTTCACCTGTATTGCTTCTGATCCCTTTGAATAGGATATAGTCTTGCAACACAAATGACAACTAAGAGGGATATGCAGGGGGGAAACAAATCAACAGTACTGAGCAAACATTTGAAAAACTGTATGAATAATTACTAACTACAGAAATGATGGGCACGCTTCATGTATTTGCTCATGTCTTTAATCACGTAGGTACAGGAAGGTGTATATCATTGAGCTGGATGCTGGCGTGGTCTATGTGATGTGTTGCAGGACAGCAAAAGTTATATATTAAGACCCTCACTCTCTTGCAAAAATCAACCAAGCAAACAAACATGATAGAGAAAACTCATGGTTCTTTACTGAAGTTCCTATAAAGAATTATACATTCACTGCAGTTCTATATTCATTTTGCAAAAACATGAAGTAAACCAGTTTAAACAGCAACATTAATTAAATTTTACTAGAAGGGAATGCATGTTTAAACAGTTAAAAATGAACAGAAGAAAATATTAGTAATGTATATGTTGATCAGAAATAAGGAACATAGGGCAGGAAAGATAGTTCAGGAGTGGAAAGCTCTTGATGGTCTTTCATATAATGGTAGTCAATTTCTAGTATTTACATGGGGATCAACAACTACCCTTTACTTCAAGATCAAGAGTACTGAGGCCATCTTCTGACAACAGTATATATGAGGCACATATGATATTCATATTCATGCACACAGGCATAATACTCGTATTTATTCAAAAATTTCAGAAGAAACACAAGAGTTCGGCAGAATGGCATACACCTGGAATCCAAGGACTCTGAAGCCTCAGGTAGTATTGATAACATGAACATATGCCATCCAGAGAATTAGAATATAACCTATATATTTGGCTAAATTTTAAAATCAAAGATGTGGATGAAGAGGTTGCACAGAAACATGTGCTTATTTTACAAAACTTGTCAGGTGGCTTCTGTGGTTTCTATATCTACTATCAACACAAGAAGGGCTTCACAGAAAAATTTTGTCTTGAAAACAAAAAACAAAATATATAAAGTTAAAAATATAAAACCACCAGGTTTGCAAAATAGCTTAGCAGTGAATAGCAAATGTTTATACTGTGTCTTATGTGATTTAGGGACTGAGAACAAATGGGGAATGTATGGGAGTGTGAGAAGAAAGTGGAAGAATCAGTTTCAACCACAACACAGTAGACACAGAACAAAATATGTCCTGACTAAAAGAAATGCAGGGGTAAAGCTGGAGCAGAGACTAAAGAAATTGTTAATGAAAACTTGCCCAGCTGGAGACCCTCCTTATGAACAAGCACAATCCATGACATCATTAGGATTGCTCTGTTAGGCTCCCCCATAGGAGCCTTGCATAATTGTCCATTAAGAGGCTCCACCCATTAGGTGACTGAAATAGATGCGAAGAAAAACAGTCAAACATTGAATGGTCCTTGGGGACTGTTATGGAAGTGTTGGGGGAAGGATTGATGGCCCTGAAGAGGATAGGAACTCCTCCACAGGAAGACCAACAGACTCAACTAACCTGGACCTTTGGGGACACTCACAAATGAAATAGCACACACAGTCTGGACTAAGGCCCCTGAAACATATGTAGCAGATGTGCAGCCCAGTCTTCATGAGGGTCTTCCAACAATTGTAGCAGAGGCTGTCCCTAAAGTTGCTGCCTATTTTTGGAATCTGTTTTTGTAACTGGGCTGCCATTTCTGGCCTCAGTGAGAGAGGATGCACTTAACCCAACAGAGACTTGATGCACCATGGTATGGAGATACCCAGTGGTCCATACATTATCAAAGGAGAAACAGAGGATATTGGAGGGAGGGACTCTGTGAGGGTAGGTGACCTAGAGTAGGGACTTTACAAAGTTCATAGCCATTTATTTATAACAGCTTGAAACTGGAAGAATCCAGATGTCAGCCGGGCGGTGGTGGTGCATGCCTTTAATCCCAGCACTCCGGAGGCAGAGGCAGGCGGATTTATGAGTTCGAGGCCAGCCTGGTCTACAGAGTGAGTTCCAGGACAGCCAGGACTACACAGAGAAACCCTGTCTCGAAAAACCAAAAATAAATAAATAAATAAATAAATAAATAAAAGAATCCAGATGTCCCACAACCAAAATATGGATATTGAAAATGTGGTTCATTTACAAAATGAAACATTATTTAGTTATTAAATACAAGGACATCATGAATTTTACAGGCAAATGGATACAACTAGAAACTATCATCCCAAGTGAGGTAACCCAGACCTAAAAGCACATGCATGTATGTACTCTCTGACAAGTAAAAAATAACCATAAAACACAGAAAAAACCATAAAACACAGAAAACCCACACCATACTCTATAGACCCAAAGAAACTAAACAAGAAGGAAGGCCCAAATGAGCATGGTTGAGTCCCACTCAGAAGTGGGAATAAAACAATCATAGGAGGCAGATGGAAGAGAGAGAACTGGATGGGAGAGCAGATAACAAAGGGAAAGCAGGGTCAGGAACAAGTGTGGCGAGAGACAAGAGAGGGCCAGAGGTACAGAATATTGAATTGGAATCTGCAGCTGGCAGGGGTGGAAGGGTGGATGCATCTATAAGATGTGCCAGAGACCATGAATTGGAGGGCACCAAGGAGCCTATGGGGGTAAATTTAGCTGAGATACATAGCAGTGAGATATGAACCCCAAAGAGGCCAAGTCCTGCAGACAGGCAGGACCCCCATTGGATAGTTAAGGACACCAACCGAACCATAAAACATTCCACCCAAAATTGGTCTTGTCTACAAGAAAGGCAGGCACAAAGATGGAGTAGGGATGGAAGGAATGACCAAAATATACCCTGTCCAACTTGAGACCCATTCCAAAGGCAAGCACTAGTCCCTGACAGTAGTGAAGATACTTTGTTATACTTGCAGACAATAGTTCAGCAAATTGTTCTCTGAGAGTCTCAATCCAACTGAAACAGATGTAGAGACCCACAGCCTAACATTGGAGAGGGCTCAGGAGGTCTTTTGGAAGTCTTGGGGAAAGAACTGATGACCTCTGAAGGAACAGGAAGTGCCTAAGAAGACCATCAGAGTTAACTAACCTAGACCCTAGTAGACTCTCAGAGACTGAGTCACCCACCAAAGAGTATACACAGGATGGACAGAGGTTCCTAGCATATATGTACTACATGTGCTACTCAGTCTTCACATGTGTTACTAAACATCTGGAGTGGGGGATGTCCCTTAAAGTGTTGCCTGTCTGTCCACACTGTTCCCCATACTTGTCTGGCGTGTCTGACCTCAGTAGAACTGGATGTGCTTAACCATGCAGAGACTTGACATGCCATGACTGGGGGACACTCAAGTGGTCCCCATCCTCCCTGGGGAGAAAAAAGGAGTCAGGGATGAGGTATTATAGAAGATGGAATGGGGAGGGGTTAGTAACTGAGATATAATGGAATATACAAATAAATGGGAAAAGTAAACAATACATATAAATAAAACAAAAATATACAAATCAGCATATTATTTTTAAATTTTGCCCTACTCAGTATCTCAGGGCATAAGCCAAGTACGGAAGACTTTTGGCCAAATGACCAATCACAGAAATGACCTCTAACTAAACCTTTCACAGAGTGCATTTTCCACTGAACTAGCATGACCTCAACTACCTTTGGCTGCCCTACTGTCAACAGCCCAATCTTCCATGTCCTATGAAAACAACTGGTTAAGATCCATGTACAACTTTCTATGACTTTTGCCATCTCAATTTCTGATATTCTCTACATTCCTTCAAAAGAGAACATAGATTCTGTCCAGCAGCATAATCACATTTAGATACCATTTTGTTGTTTTTGTTCTAACTTGCTACTCTGCTGCTGTGATTGAATCCTCTGAGCAAAAGCATCTCAGGTGATAAATAGTTGTTGTACGTGGTTCTGTCAGATCACAGGTCAACATTTTGGAACCTTAGATTAGAAACTGAAGGCAAAAAGCATGGAGGTCCCCTTTTTCTTTTTTCAAGGATAAACACAGTTTTGTTGTTGTTGTTGTTGTTTTTGTTTGGTTTTGTTTTGTTTTGTTTTGTTTTTGCTTGCTCTCTTCCATGGTCACTGTCTCATGCTCAGCTAGCTCTCTTATCTGGCCCAGGACCACTTGCTTAGGGAAATTGCCACCATCAGTGGAAGACCCTTCCTAATCAATCATTAACACTATCTCTCACATATATAGCAACCAGCCATTATGATGAGGACATGCCCTTAATTGAGGTTCCTTCAGATGACTGATGCTCTGAAATGTTGAGAACTTAAGACAATTATGACACAGACACAATAATAAATGAGGACGTTGTAACAACCCAAAACCAATGAGCTAACTATATCAATTACAGGAGGACATGCCACCACATGAGGAAATTGGAGTTGTGGCTAAGCCAGAACAAAATGGGGAAGGGGCCTGGCTCAGACCAGGGAAAGATACACTGGAAGATGGAGTTCAGAGGAAGTTCACAGATACTCAAGAAAAACCTGAAAACCAAGGCACACAGACTCAAATCTGGCAGACAAGCCACTGACAAAAAACAACAATGGTGCATCTTAAACACCAGCCTTTCAATCCTTTAGTTGGGAGTCCTGAGGGTCTTGGGGCTCTAGTCAATGCACCAAGAGGTTATGTCCAAGTCACAGAGACCCCAGAGACCAACAAGGAGCCTATTGTAATGCAAACACATGGAGGTCTTTATTATGAGCTCTGTAATAAGGATTCTCGCCAGTCAGCCTCACATGAGATCCAAACTGAGAGACCAGTCTAGGGTGCTGGGTATTTATTGTAGTTACAAGTTACAAATGCAAGATTGGGGGCATTAACATACAGGTCAGCAACTTAATATTTTACAAGCTGCATATCTGGCATAATCTGCAGGAACCAATCAAGGGGGCAAAACCATCTGACAATAATGATGGGTAGACTAACTTTTTCTCTGTAAGGTGTATTAGTTATCTATATGTAGCTTAACCCTGCAGTTGTACCTTGACTGGCTGTTGAACTGGGGGGTGGGGGGTGTTGTCTTAGGATGTTTACTCAAGTGGACTTTGTGTGCTCTCTAAACCAGAATTGACTGGGCTTTACAAACTCACCTTTGTGCCTGAGGCCCTTATTATTGATACTCCTGTTCAACCACAAGCCATGCATGGCAGTCAAAAAGGTACTTTGTTCAAAGACCTACCTCACTATCTGTTACTGCAGATCCTAATATCAGTTGCATTTACTTTGAGACAGAATACCAGTGAAGTTGTCTCTCCCCCCTCCACATGCCTCTCATAGATAAGATAGACAATCCCCACCTGCCCTTCCTTTCCTGCCTCATCCCTGTGTCTCAGCCCTACTTGTGCTCAGTCCCTGTTCAACCACATGCTTTACCTGCCAGGACACAAGGTAAGCTTTCTATAGATCTACCACACTATCTATTATCCCAGATGCAATGATGACAATTTCCCCTAGCACTGTACTAAACTCCAGAGGCATCTTTACCTCTGTCCTGACTATGTCTCCTTGTGGATTGCTAAGATCATCTCTTCCTGCCCACCTCTTCTCCCTGCTCCCAACATTAGCAAACATTCCCTCTTGAACATACCCACCCCAAAAGGCCAGTAAAGGAGGCAACATTCAGGCAACTTTCTCTGTAAATCCAAACATCAAACAGTAACCCAGGAACAAAACTCCCACACAAGCAAGACAAATCCAGAAATCAGTACCTAAATCAATAATCACTTCAGACCCAGAGGCCTAGACACCAGCATAGGAATATAATGAATAACAGCCAGAAAAATAACTCACCAAAAGAGTCAACCTATCCTATCACAGGAGGTCCTCAGAAATTAAAACATGCAACAGATATGGCACAAAAGAGGTTTGTTTGGGGGAAAGGGAGACTAGTGAGAACCTGGGGAAGGAATAGAGATACACAAGAGGACCAGCAGACAGGCACACAGACAGGGAGGAGAGAGAGAGCCATGAGTGTAGAGAAAGAGAATAGAGAGGGGGCATGTGCAGAGAACAGAGACAGGGAACAAACAGAGAGAGCTGCTGTAGCTGGTGGTCAGTATATATAAAGCACACATAGGAACAGCAGAAGGTGAGGGGGAAGGATGACTTAAGCAGGTACTAAGTTCCTGAGAGCAGGCCATTGAAATTGCCTGTACACTGACAACTACAGAGGTAAGGCTCAACCAGGGAACCAGAAAGAAAGAGTCTCAGACATTAAAGATGAATAGGGCAAAATGTGTACATCGCTCAATAAAAATAAAATTTGGATTCTAAAACATTCCTGGCAATAAACAACCAGGAATTCTGCAACATATGAGAGGGGGAAAACTACAGATGACTGTAATAAATGAAGAAGAATATCAGCCCAAAGGTCTAGAACATATTTTCAATAAAATCATAAAGAAAAATTTTCTAAACCAAAGAAGATGCCTGTTAATGTACAAGAAGCATCCAAAACACCAACAGATTAGAGAGAAAAAAAGTCTCTTTACACATAATAATCACACTAAATGTAAAAAGTAAAGCAATATAAAAAACTGCAACGGAAAAAAATTAACAAAAATTAAAACAAAAACAAGTAACATATAAAAGCAGATCTATTAGATTTATGTTGTCTTCTTAATGTATTCTATAAAAGACAAAATGGTTTGGACACATGTGCTGCAGAGTCGGAGAAACCACTTATGTTTCCACACAAAAGCAACTGGTCCAAATGTTTTGGGCAGATTCAGAATCAGCCAAGATAGTGAAGTTATGCAGAGGTCACTGCCTGATCCAACAAGTGAAGAGCATCACCAAGGACCTCACAGGTGTTCATGTCTGGCTGATGCTTCCCATTCAGCTCCAGAAAGGACCCAGCACCCCAACTCCCACTGCTCAGCCACCAGCCCCTGACCATTGTGGGCAGTGATCCTGTGCTCACCATGTCTTAATTTCAGAGCTTCCCTGAGGTCTCCACACAGCACCCAACACAGAGCTCAAAGCAAGGCACAGATGACCATTCAAGCCTGCACAGGCACAGCGAACTTGCAGATTAGCACCCGGAAAAGCCCGCCTCCTTGTCTGATTGGCAGGTCTGCCTGGAGCCTTGATTGGCCAGTGAGTCTTACCCCTCCTCAAGTTTCAAGTGTGCTTCCGACCAGGGCCAGACCTTTTCCAGATCTCAGGAGTGGTTTACACCCAATTAGCATTTGTATCTGTCTTCAAAGAGGAATCTCACCACACCCAGCCCTGGGGGAGAACCCAGCATTCCAGCTCTGGCTGTTCAACTGCCTGCACCTCCCCTCTGAGAGCATTGTTCTTACACTTACCAGGACCTGATTTCAGACCTTGCCTGAGCTTTCTTCACAGCACTTTGCCTCCTTCTTCCTGTAATCAAGGTGAATGAATAGCTTCCATAGCCCATTACTTAAGGTGCAGTTGAGGTATCAATCTGACCCACAAGAGGAAGGATACCCCAGCTATTTCTTAGCATGCTATCTAAACTCCACCCCAGTTACCTAACAACAACCAAGTATGCTCCTCCCCACAGTTACCTGGCAACAGCCAGGTAGGACTGACCCACTATAAAGGTGGCTGCTTGCCCCTTCCTCTCTCTTTTGATCTCTTGCTCTCTCTTTATCTTGCCATCTTAGGTTCATCAATTGCCCACCCTCTCCCATTCCCTTCCCTTCTCTTTCTCCACATGCTCAAGCCCGGCCTCTACTTTTCTACTTTCTGCCTCTCTGTGTCTTTCCTTGCCTCTAGGACTGTCTTAATCCCCCTTCCCATGTCCTGAATAAACTATATTCTATACTATACTCTCGTGGATGGTCATACAGGGGAAGAGATGTCTCAGCATGAGGCATGAGCCTGCTGAGACATCCCTTTTCCCTATACCTCCCTCCACACACATAGAACACATTCCATCTTTAAAGAGAGGAAGCTGTGGGGAGGAGCATACCTGGCTGTTGCCAAGTAACTGGGGGAGGGGGTGGGTGGGGTGGAGTTTAAGGCAGAATGCTAACACTAGTAACATTAAAGAGAGATTTTTAGGAAAACTACAGTCTTGTTTTCTGACTTCATGCTGGGCTCAGGGAAACTGCAGCTTCCTTTCACCAGGTGATAGGTATCATTCAACCCTAGAGAAAAGTCAGAAACATAAGGGAAACACAGTTTAGCACTATTGTTAGCCAGCACATCTTCATTAGTGGCAAAGTGGAGAAAAACAACAGTTGTATTAGTACAGGTTCTCTAGAAAAACATATCTCAAATCATAGAGAGAAAGAATCTCTCTATGTATGTAGAAAGGGAATTTAATAGAATGCCACAATAAAGGCTGTTGGGCAAGGGAAATTAGAAAAAAAAAAAAAAAAACAAGAACTGGTTGATTTCATGTTGCAGGATATTACAGCAGAAAGCCAAGATTATGATAATCACAGAACCCAACAGATAATCGAAGGATAAGTTGCCAAGAGCCACACAGCCTGCTGCCAGCAAAGAACATTTATGCTACCCTATGCTGGGTCTCACTGTCAGCTTTTGCTGCACCTAATTTTCCTCTGAGATAAAATGCCCTCAGTAATCTGCTCTAGACTTATCTGGTTTACTTTCTTCCCAACCTAAAAATATGCTTACTAAAGATTTCTATGTGAAGTTTTCACTTGACAATGAAAATTCTGAAAAAGGAATCCCAGACAAGCAATAAACACATATTCATGGCTTATTAAATTGTGCCCTTTCATTACTTATGTATAGACTATACACATGAGATCGTGGTTTGTGATTCATATCATGTATTAAATAGCAAATGGATTACAAGCAAAGTAAATTGGATATGTTGGCCTAGGTTTATTTCATTCATAATAAATTAATCTTAAAAATTAATATGAAAGATAAAGGTATATTTAATCCATATACCCACTCAGGTAAAAGTAATATAAAATAAAAATACAAGTCTGAATCTTTCTTCAAAATAGGTAACATGAACATATATATTTAAATATTATTGTCTATTTTTAAGGACATGATCTACGAAATCATACAATTCTGGTCACAATGGTATCTCATTGGACCCTATCCCGATTCTAGTACACAACATGGTCTCTATCCCTTAAGGGTCTAAATTATTTTTAAAGGGTTGACTGCTCCTAGACTAGTAGATGCTATTCATAATGGACATTGTCCTCACTCATATTAGAACAACATATCTGTCCTTTCAAATATGATAGATACATATTTGAATTTTCATACAGACATAACATGTTAATAATTTAAGAGATATTTTATCCAGTAAAGCCTCTTTAAAAGCAAATAAATATAAAATGATTGAAAGATCCACCTCAGAGCTTGTGTCTTATCTTGTAAATTAAACCACAATCATTTTCATATCTTCAGCTCTGTTGAATTAAAATAATCACAGCAGAAGTTTTTAAATATTGCTAAGCCTCTGAGAGAGAGACAGAGAGAGAGAGACAGAGAGAGACAGAGAGAGAGAGAGAGAGAGAGAGAGAGAGAGAGAGGAACATGTCTGGCCAGTATTATTACAATATGGAAGTGGAAAAATGATTTAGGCAATGTGAATTTGTCCCCTGACATACTAAGTAAAATATTTTTGATGTGACGATTGTAGCATACCCACAGTCTCATAAGGAACAATTTGTCAATTTTCTGAAAGTAAAACCAATAATTTCACTTTATCCTAGGGTGAACTATGATAATTTTTGAAATGTGGAGCCATTGAGAACTTTGAAAGAGGGGATATAAATTGCTTATTGCCCACTCCTAAAGAAATATTTTCACAGTAGATTGCAAATTTATTTGTTTAACCTATTAACCTATTGCATCCTATGGTATTAACATTTATAAAATGTTAGAATGATCTAAAGATGTAAATGGTTTTAATAAAGAAGGAGTTATATATAGATTAGGATGAAATGTCCAAAGTGAGAAGAAAAAAAATACAAAGCCTTTGGAAATTCTGAAGGAATAAGTTAGGTATTGAAGGCACTTAGATTATGAGACTTAAGAGAAATACACATGAGATCAAAGTCTCTGTCTTCAGAGCCACGTTTATGACAAACTGGCTAAGTTTAATTCTATCCTGTGTCCAGTCTACATTGAGGAGAGTCAAAATACAGGGATGATTCCCTCAGAGCTTCCAAGGGAAGACACACTCAATCCAAGCGAGGCTAGCGAGTAAAAGTTCACTAAGAGATAAATAGTACAAAGAAAAGCTTGAAGATACAGAGATTCTTCAGAAGGTCAAGTGATAACCTAGATATGAAATTTCGATAGGCCTTAACAGAAGGTAAACAGAAATTGATTTCGCTAAATGTGGAATTTTACGCAGGCATATATGAGTATGGTCACTTTCAAAATGCAGTGTGTCTCTTTAGCCATTGAAGGGACAAGAGTCCTCAGAAATTGTTTCATCATGTGAAATGTTATTTAGAAAATAAATTCTCATTCCTGATTCTCTTTGCCATATACAGATGTAATCTATATGTATCCCAGATGAAAGAAAAGCCCTTTGCTTACTTCAGCATGCCAGAGTCTACATACAGCTGAGAAAACTGACAGCCTTATTAAATACTGAGGGCAAATCTAAAAGCTATATTTACCAAATGTAAAACACCATCTCACTATCAAAGAGTAGTCCTCACTATAATAGACTATGTCCTTCACTACACTAACCATGCACGCTCCCTGATTTAATGTGATGTAGGAGCAGCAGGTACATGCTCTTCATGCAGGGTTCTGATGAAGCAAACAGCTGCCTCAAGTTATATCCTTTTGTGAAGGGCTATGGAATATTGTCCAACTCATAATAGATGCACATTTCACCTTATAAATCCATAACTCATGTTAATAATGATGCTAAGAATATTTCCTCAAAATGTAATTTTTCATATATTACACAAGATTGTAGAAGAGAATCAGTGGTTGAATCTAAACTTATAATGGGTTGTCCAAAATTCCTCAAAATTTTTTTTTCATCAAATTACTGGCCTGACAAGTAGGCCAAAAAAAATCACTCTTCTAACACCCAATACAAAGCACGACATTGGTTTTTTAGATGATACTCTTGCCTATTTTCTTCCAATATTAAGCATAATCCTGCCCTAATTATGTTCTTAACTACATCCTGAATAGAAATTACGATGGTCCTAACAGTCTGGCTTTTGTGTATTGTGGATGTTACCTGACTCGCATAAACAGAATTCCTTCCATGTGTGCTGCCTTCCATGACTATCTTATTTTGAGAATCTTTGTCATCTCTTTTGTTTGATTTTGTCTCCTTAGAAGGACTCTTCTCTGAGGCACCATAACTGCTGCTCTTTCTATATCACCCCTTTGGTCAGTTTAACAATGTAGAAGGATCCAGTGTACAAACACCAAAAGTACACCTTTGTCCTCTCAAAGGTGACTCCAATGCCAGCCCACTCATATCATCTTGTCACAGCATCACCAGTGATGGGTTCATGGAAAGATAGGCGAATTTGTGAGAAACCTGAAGAATGGGAAAGGCTAAATACAGGAATGTAAAACACATTGACATACAACAGTTTCTTCAAATTAGATAAGGAAGGTAGCTCAGGTATTTGTGGTAGCCATGCAAACTGGAGGATCTGAATTACATAAAATAGACCCTTAAAAACAAACCTAAGATGCTGATTTGAACTAATAATCGTGTGTGAGTTATGGATTACATGCAGATCCATGAGCAATCTTGGGAATGAGGTCATCTGTGTTACATATCATCCTCTGTGACTTTGATATATCTATCCTTTTAACATACCTTGATCTATCATATCATGTATACAAAGACTATAAAAATTCCCAGCACAGGTGTCATCAAGTGCAAACACACAACACACACACACACACACAACATACACACACACTCGACAGTCAACACAAACACACACACCCAAACAGACAAACACAAACACACTAACACACACACTCTGACACACACACAGATACACCTCAACACAGACACACAAATACAACACACACACACATACACACACACAAATGAACAGACACTGAAACAACACAGAAACACAGAGGACACACACAAATAAAAATTCCTACTCATTAGGAACTTCACTGTATTCTATATTTATCTAATTTCCACTGAAACTGGCATGAGGATGTTCTCTTTTTTTAATTTTTTTTTGTAAGTTTGAAGTTTACAGAGAAGGACCAATTTGATTTACATCAGGAAAAGTATAGAAATTTTATGCTAAAACCACAAGTTTAGGATATTTGAAAAACTACAATCATTATAAAATATTTCAATGTGAATCTAGGCCCCCACCAGAAGAAGGAGGAGAAAGAGAAGGAGGAGAAGGAGGAGAAAAAGAAAGAGGAGGAGAGGAGGAGGAGGAGAGGAGGAGGAGGTAGGAGGAGGAGAAGGAGAAGGAGAAGGAGAGAAGGAGAAGGAGAAGAAGAAGAAGAAGAAGAAGAAGAAGAAGAAGAAGAAGAAGAAGAAGAAGAGAAGAAGAAGAAGAAGAAGAGAGAAGAAGAAGAAGAAGAAGAAGAGAGGATCATAGAGAAGCCATCTGACAAGTATTACCATTTGATGCCGGGAAAGGCCTATATGCTGTTCTCACTACATGCAAATAGTGATAAACTGTGATCCAGGCTGATCTCAAAAATCATTGTGGCCTGCCTTAAATACACTTAAATGTTTTCTTTCTGCTCCAACTCCGGGTGCTGGGGTTATGAGCTGGGCACTAAGTCTAATTGTACAGTACTTGTGAATCAGACCAGGTCTTGCCCACATTAAACAAAAACTCTACAAATTATCATACCTATCAATACATTTTTAAATAAATCAGAGTGCAAGAGGAAAGAGTTCCCTGAGGACCAGTGCACAGGATAAAATCTACACTGGCAAGGTAGATAACTATTAACACTTATATGAAACATAACAATTAAAATGATAACATTATTTTAAAAGAAAAATTAATAATACATGTGTGTACAGCTTGCTGAATGTCTTTGCACCACATGCATACAATCCCACAGAGGCCAGAAGCAGGCATCAGATTCTCCAGAATTCAAGTTAAAGAGGTTTGTAGCTGTCGTGGGAGTCCTGTGAGACTGCACAAAACTTCTTAGTGGAGAACACATCTTCTGCCCATACTACACTTGACTTTTGTCCTTCCAACCAAGTGTTCTGGATCACTCCCAATCAAGAGAAAACTCTGCAAACCGTAGTGACAGTACATGAGTTAGGCATGCTATTGTTTACACTGACACAATCCATGGAAAGACTCCTGTGAGTCAGGATCCATCCACAGGACATGATCATCAGCTTACAACAGATTTGTCACCTCACATCTAGGATAGCAAGCATATAGGCCCATCAGATGACATATACAATTGAGAAGACCCTCCAGGTTGTGAAGGTGGGTAAGAGAATGGTGAACATCCAGGTAAAACAATGGTGAGAGGAACTTTACTATAGCTGGAGTGGATGGAGCCTGCCTCAGGGGTTTAATGCATCTGGTGGAGAGTGAGCTCTGAAGGCTAAGAAGGAGAGGGTTAGTTAGTGCTGCTCTTTTACTGCTGGAGATCTCACAGCATACTGAAGAGTGTTTCTTCCAGTGCTTATTTTGTAAGATCTGTAGAAAGAATCTGATTTCTGAGATGACAGTGAATCAGCAAGTCAATGTGTGGGACAAGAAACCTTATGGGTCTCCAGACTGGTACTGTAAATCAAGAATTAAAAGAATCTCCCGTCACCTGATCTTCATGTGGGTAGGGGTGCCAGGTCTTGGCCTACAGAAGCTAAGACATCTGGTTTCCCATCCTCACTAATCTGAGTTCTCTCTATCTGAGGTCCTCATATAATTGTATTATTTGTGTATTATTTACAATTGTGATATTACACTTTTGCTATTGACTTTTTTTCTAATAGCTGTAACAGCCCAGCATCAAAACATTACCTGAACAAAAAAGGTTAAGGGAAGGTGGCCATTTGAATTTGTGTCTGAGCTGAGATGGTTGTGAGGCCCAAAATGCTCTAAAAGTATTCAGTACTTGTCTAGTATATTAGTCAGAGTTCTATAGAATACAAAACACATAGAATAAATTTCTCTTTATTTTAAGGGTATTGTTTAGAATGACTTTAGAAGCTGTGGTGGTCTAGCTATTCAACAATAACTAGCTATAAAGGCAAAGTGCACAGATCCAGTAGTTGCTTGGTCCACCAATGCTTGATGTCTTAGCTTACGTTTACAACAAGCTAGAATTCCACATAAGGTGGCCCTAATGTCAGTGAAGGAATGGACTCTCTATCAAGGTGAGAACAAGCAGCTAAAGAGCGAATGCCTCTTCCTTCCACATCATTATACAGGCTTGCAGTACAAGTCATAGCTCAGATTAGAATTGGGGCTTTCAGCTCAAACATCTGGATTAAAGCTGTGTCGTCACTATCAAGATTCAGATTAAGGTCATTTGGGGGTTTTAGTTAATACAGATGTAATAGAGTTAAAGCAATTCAAACTCTAACCCAATGTCAACTTCACACACAGTCCTGTCTTCTTATGTCATGGTTAATACAAATGAAAAACAATGTCATAATAACACCTGTATATTTCAGGAAAAATGAAAATCATTGTGTATGGACCAGGTGTAATTATGCCTAAATGATTGAACTACTCCTTGTACAAGCACACAACATAAAAATATTATAATGCATCGTGGAAACATGTTCAGTGTAGCAACTTCAAGGGTGAAACCATTGATGTTCTATTAATTCAGTTCCTGAAACTGAGGAAAGAAAACAAAACTGTCTGTAGAAATACAACATTAACAAAAATATGACTGGAACACTCACATTACTCATAATCATCATTTCTGCAAATAGTCATGTGGCCTTGTTTATATTATGACATTCCCCGACTACCCTCTGTATTTCCCCAACTATGGTAATAATATCAGCAGATCTGGAACTTTCCTGGAGGAGTGATTCATACTTCATTTTGATGGGTCTGTGCCCTTGTCATCCTGTCTGGAATAGGGTTGTTGTAGGTTCCCATTGCTTTTAATTACAAGATATTGCATCATCAAGAGAACCATAAAACACTAGTTCTCAACCTGTAGGTCACAATCTTGGGAATCTAAGAAACCTTTTCCAAGTGATGCTAAACCAACTGCAAATCAAATATTATATTACAATTGATCACAGTTTGCAATATACAATTAGGAAGCAGCAATATAATTCATGTATGCTTGGGTATTTCCATAATGTGAGGAACTGTATTCAAGGGTCCCAAGTACTAGGAAGTGAGAACCACACAAGAGATCTGCAGTCTACGTAAGCCTTGTAACTCCATTGGAGAAGCAATAAACTTCCCATGGTGATTAATCAGAATTTCTAACATGTTATTGCTTTCTTACTGTTGGTAAGGGCATTATACCCAAGGTGAGACTGGGAAAACTGAAGGTTTGTTGTAGTTCCTGGAAGGAGAGCTCACCTCTCTATAACTAATAATTGCAGGCCAACAGAACTTAAGACAGAGAATAGGAAGCAATTCTTCCTACTGGGCCACTAAGGGTAA